>NW_027526211.1:489980-542073 GCF_048455015.1 Haemaphysalis longicornis
CTTTTTGGCCAAAAGGGTGTAAAAAAGTTTAGTGTGTACTCTAAAGCGAATGGTGGCGTTTCTCCGTTCCTCATAAAAGGAACTAGTTCCTGGAACGCCGTTGCGTACAACACTGCCGGAATGCAGATACGGGCTATCGGATTTCTCCGACGGCGGCTTCCGACGGTGGAATGGCTTGGTGTCGGATGGAGAAGGCGACCCCGGTGGCTTGTTTCGACGCTTTCTGCCCCCGCAGGGGCACCTTGTATATTCAAGGTGATGGTAGTGGCGACACCGCGGACCCCGATCCCATGTGGGTTGGACCCACCCACGCCCTCGGCTGTGCGTGGCTTTGCCGTGTCTGGTGAAAAGGGCATCCTGGTGGTTGAGCCAAAGCCAGGGTTATTTTGGACCTTCATGGCCCCCTGGCAGAGGCAACACACCACTTCGGCCTTCGCTTCCCGTAGACGGTGCCCCCAGTCTAACCCGACCTGGGGGGAATCAGCCAGTCGCCTTTTCCTATCCTCTTCTCCATTCTTTCCCTTTCCTACGTTCCTTCCTAACCCTGTCCTGTCATCTTCTCTCTGCCCCATTTTTCCGTTTTTTTCTCTAGGCAGCGAGGGTTACCCCTTTGCGAGGACATCACCCTAGATTCCGACCATAGGGTTATAGTGGCGAGGTACAGTTAACGTGTGCTACAAAGCCCCGTTCCCTTGTTGGGATTGGTGGTGGGCGACTGGCCTTGCCACCGAATTGATTCCATGTTCTATGGCTATTTTCTCAACTCCCGCAAAACACCCTGATCGACCTCCTAGAAGGGGTGGCACCGAAGTACTCCGCACCCAACCACCTCAGGCAGCTTTCAGCAAATACCTAGTTGTACACTCGACCGACGAAAAACCTATCACCGACCTGTCAGTCTTCTTAATTGCCAAGTGTATTGAAGACATTGTTGGCAAAGACTACAACGCCAAAAAGATGCCCTCTGGAGACCTCCTTGTTGAAGTTATGCGAAAAAACCAAAGCGAGAACCTCTTGAAGCAAGAAAAAATTGCCAACTTGACCGTCACCGTTACGTCACACCGGACGCTAAACACTGTCCAAGGTGTTATCTCTGACAAAGAACTCCTCCATGACACAGATGATGATCTCCTTGAGGGACTGCATGACCAAGGTTTTGTTGGCGTCCGTAGAATTATTATGAGAAGAGATGGAGCAGAGATCAAGGCCCGACACATCATTCTAACATTTGCTAGATCTACCCGGCCCGAGACAGTGAAGGCAGCTTTTATTACCTCTCGTGTACGCGCCTACATTCCAAACCCGAGGCGATGCTTTAAATGTCAACACTACGGCCATGGAAGTCTAGCATGCCGTGGTTTAAGCTCACCTGCGCGAAATGTGGCGAAAATGATCACTCTTCTGATGACTGCAAAAACACAATCATGAAATCTCCGAACTGCAGTGGCTCTCACGCTGCATACTCACGATCTTGCCCATCTTTCAAGATAAAAAAGAGACCATTCAGATCAAAGTAACCGAAAATATAAGTTTCCCTGAAGCACGTCAAAACCACAAGATGTTTTCGTCTGCATCCTATGCAGACGCCGCCCGCCGGGGGTTGGGGCGTCGTTTGGTCAGTACTGCGACACAATGCAGCTTAGCTGATGTGTCGCTGTCATTAACCCCCTCCGACCAGCCACCAGCTCCTGCATCTACAGCAGAGGCCCCAGGGGTGGTTCCTCCTCTCGCTGGGCTGCCATCCACAGCCGAGCACCCCACCGCAACTTCTGCGGACCCCGTGGAGGACGTGATGACGGGTGCTGTTGGGACTGGTCCGGCCTCTTCCAGACCAGCTCCATTGGCCCGCACGACACCAGAGGGCTTTGGGAGCGTGAACACAGGGGGCCCTACACATACTCCTTCCCTTCCCGCACCTCAGGTTCAAACCAAGAAGCCTGCGGCGACCTCAGGAACCAATCCACGAGGCAGATGTCGGAAGGACACTCTTTCGGTGCCGCCTAAATTGCCAGATGAGGACATGGACACTTCGGCATCTCAACCTGCTCAGCAGGCGCAAAATGAGCGCCGCAGCACTTTCGGCAGTGGGAAAAAAGCACCTCCTCGTATCACAGGCCCTAAACAAGACTCGCTGACATGAACCAAAATTAAAGATTATAAAAGTGTAGTTAAAGATTATAAAAATGTAGTTGTGAAGTTGCGCTTCACAACTACATTTTTATAATCTTTAATGCATAATTGCTGTTGAAAACATAGTTCAATCGAACTGTAGGGGTCTCATGAAAAACTGAGATGATGTATATGCACTCCTTTATAAACATCAATCCAGTATTGTTTGCCTCCAAGAGACACACCTGAATCCCAAGCAAAGTAACTTTCTGAAACACTACACTGTATTAAGGAAAGATAGAGATGCCTTTGCTCATTCATCTGGCTGGGTTGCCATTGTGATGCGAAAATCCATTCCATCCCAGTCCATTAGACTACTCACCAGCCTTGAGGCAGTTGCTGTCCGCGTGATCATTTTTGGTCGGCTGATTATGGTATGTTCCTTATACGTTTTCCCCGGATCATCAATTGTCTACCTCGTAATTTCAGTCCTTGGTGGATGAGCTTCCTGAACCATTTATCCTAGCTGGAGATCTAAATGCACACAACAGACTCTGGGGTTGGGGGCGAACTGACGCTCGTGGCCGCTTGATTGAACATTTCCTAGTATCGTCTGGTGCGTATTTGTTTAACAAAAAACAGCCTACATATTATAACATCACACACAACACGTACTCACACAGACTTGGCAATCGGTTCTGCTGTTCTTTTTCCACTCGTTGAGTGGCAGGTGGAGAAAAACCCGCTTGGAAGTGACCATTTCCCAGTATTGCTGAGATGCCTAGACAGAAACCCCTACACTCCCATCTCAACTAAAAGGTTTAAAGAAACCGCTGTGGACTGGGAGAAATTTCATCAGAAATCTCAAGTCACACACACACACTTCCATAGAACACTTGGGTATTGATGAAGCTTGTAGCTTTATCACAGCACATATCCTTGGCGCTGCAGAGAACTTCATTTCTCAGACTTCTGGCAACACAAGTAACCTAAGGTGGCCCTGGAGGAATGAAGAGTGTCGACAAGCACGCCAGGCACAGAACAAGGCGTGGGGCATTGTTCGCAGGTACCCAACTGCGGACAACCTTGTAGCGATCAAGCGCACCAAAGCCATGGGAAGGCGCATTCGCCGTCAGGCCAAAAACAATACCTGGAGGTCCTTCTTAACTTCAATAAATTCTTTCACCGATACAAGAAAGGTTTGGAACAGGATAAGAAAACTAAATGGACAAAGCACACATGGCTTACCCCTTGTTGACACCACTGGTGGCACCCTAGAGGACCAGGCAAACGCGTTGGCACAACATTTTGAACACGTCTCAAGCTCTTCACATTACACAAGCGCATTTATACACTACAAAAAGTCAGCTGAGCGGAAGTCCATACGTTACCACAAGCAATCAAATGACTCCTATAACTCTCCATTCTCCCTTCACGAGCTCATGGGTGCGTTGGCTGGTTGCAAGTCTTCGGCGCCAGGTGCAGATCACATAACGTACAGCATGATCAAACACCTTCATACAGACACAATCAATACTCTCCTGCTTTTATTTAACAGAATATGGTGTGCTGGGCACTTTCTGAAGGCATGGAAACAGGCTATCGTTGTGCCACTCCTGAAACAGGGAAAGGATGCCTCCTGTGTTTCAAGTTATCGTCCAATTGCCCTGACCCGCTGCTTGTGCAAGCTGTTCGAAAAAATGATCAACAGAAGATTACTATACTTCCTGGAATACAATGGTATTCTTGACAGCTGCCAGGCAGGTTTTCGGTCAGGCAGATCAAAAACAGAACATCTTGTCGCCTTTTAATCCTATGTGAAAAATGCCTTTGTTAACAAACAGTTTTGTATGTCCATATTTTTTAATCTAGAAAAAGCATATGACACTGCCTGGCGCTACGGCATCCTGCGGGACCTAAAATCTTTTGGTATTTGTGGGAATATGCTTAACACCCTTGAAAGCTATCTGCCTGAACGAACATTCAGAGTGAGGGTCGGGGCTGCAGTATCCGCACTGTATATGCAAGAAAACGGTGTTCCTCAGCGTGGAATACTTAATTTCACACTTTTTATAGCGGAGATGAACACACTTGGAAAAGCTCTGCCCCGTACCATTTTTTGCTCCATTTATGGGGACGATGTTCATATCAGTTTCCGGTCCTGTAACCTATCTATTTGTGAGCGGCAGGTACAACTTGCCACAAACAGGCTTGTAAAATGGACAGAAGAAAATGGCTTTAAGCTAAACCCTCAAAAGAGCGCATGTGTCTTATTTTCTAGGGGGCGTGGTATTCACCCCCAGCCCACCGTCCAGCTCAATGGAGTATCTGTGCCTGTAAAGAAGGAACACAAATTTTTAGGCATTATGCTAGATGAAAAGCTGTCATTTATTCCACATAGTATAAAGCTACTCAAAATAAAATGTATAAAGACAATGAATATCCTGAAAATCCTATCCCACCACTCCTACGGCGCAGATAAGATGTGCCTGTTGCGTAGGTACAACAGCTTAATGAAGTCGCGGTGGGACTATGGAAGTGTAGTATACGGGGCAGCCTCGAAAACCGCTCTAAAAATGCTTGACCCTGTTTTGCACCTGGGGCTTCGCCTTTCATCAGGAGCCTTCCGAACGAGTCCTGCACAAAGTCTATATGTGGAATGTGACCAGTTGTGCCTGGAAGACCAGCGCTTATACACTGACCTATTGTATGCTGTGAAGACAAGATCCGTACAAAATCACCCTTCTTCGTTTATTGTCAATGACACCTCTGCCGTGCACTCGTTTCTCAATCGGCCCTCTATATCTATGCCTTTTTCCTTGAGAGTGAAAGTTCGAGCTGGGCAGCTTGGGATTTCTTTTAGCGAGACCTACAAAACTCCGATCACAGACCTTGTTGCTCTTTGGGAAATGTCCCCGGTTTCTTGGTATTTATATTTTAGAGCCATTAACAAAAGCACTGCACCAAGAGCACTCATCTTGCAGCACTTTCTACACCTACGACACAAATATCCTTACACAACGTTTTGCACAGATGTCTCCAAGTCTGCCCATTCTGTGTCATGCGCTGCACATGGCCCAAACTATGCTATCACAAAGACAATGAACAAAAATACCAGTATTTTTACAGCTGAGGCACACAGCATTTTAACCACCGTGGAACACATTACAGAAACCAGAATACACAGTTCCATTATTTTTACAGACTCCCTGAGTGTAGTACTAGCTCTCCATTCATGAAAACCAACGAGAAACTTTATTTTGAACCTTCTTATAAAATCCATCATGTCTGCCTACGCTCTGAAATTGACTGTAGTGTGCTGGGTGCGCTGGGTGCTGTAGTGCGCTTTAAAATTGACTGAGTGTGCTGGGTACCTGGGCACAGCCGAATTTCGGGCAATGAAATTGCTGACCAGAATGCCGGTGTGGCTGCTCTCCGTAGTGTTGTAGATATCCCACATGTTCTCTACTTAGACATGAAGCCACTAGTTCGGAGTATGCTTCGGAGCTAGCTCGCTGGCAGGTACAGTGGGACACACAAATCGAAAACAAACTGCACATTATAAAACCACACATAGGGAAATACAACACAGAGAAATGGAACAGGTTCACAGAAATATCAATCTGCTGATTAAGAATAGTTCACACACATGCTACACACTCATATCTTTTAACCGGAACCCCACCACCAGCTTGTGAGAAATGCGGACGAAGACTTGCAGTCCTCCACGTACTGATAGAATGCTTGGCATACCATGACGCAAGGAAACGACACTTCCCCGAACTATACACCTACACGATACCGTTACACCCATCGTTGTTTTTATCTGATCAACCCCTCATCAGAAGTGAACGCCTTCTAGCCTACCTCGCTGACATTGAATTTTTGGCACTCATCTCATACCATGTGTGACATCAGGGCCACCCGATGCAAGTAGTGAGGGTGTTTCTGAGCGTTTTCATAATAAATAAAACATAAAACAATAAAACATACACAATAAAACATACATAGTAGTAGTCGACGCCTTCTGCGGGTTGCGTGGAGAGAAGGGATGGCGCGTTGGGGGAAAAAAAGAGGTCCGGCCGGTCACTGTTCGCTCCCCGCGAGTACGTAACGCCTCCATGGCACCGGTGGCAACGTACGAACGTCACATACAACTACAATATTCATGAAATGTACTACTGACGTACATCGCTTAAACTGCTTACAAAAGTACCGTGACACCTCCACATAAAATATTCCCACGTTATTCCAACGGGAACGTTATAGTAGTCGCAACAGGAAATTTACGTGCTTCTTATCAAGACGGGATGTCACCTGGATCTACCCAACGTTGACTGCTTACATCTCCAGTATATCTGTGGCACGTAACTTGGTTTTCTCTGTTGTTTCGTGCCAAATTTGATGTTGCTAATGGTTCGCTCCCCCAGTTTCGTGCGAACGAAACAGGGCTTTTATTTAGCTATGGTTATACGTTCTCCCCCTTCCATCACAATAAAGGACGCAATGCTTTTTCGCTTTTCGCCTTCATCAGAAAAGCGGCCGCCGCGGCCAGGAATCGAACGCGCATCGTTGGGCTCAGCAGCACAATGCCATAGCCACTGAACGACAACGGCGGGTTGTTATTATATTTTGAAGGTGAACATATGCTTCCGCTATCTCCCACCACACACACACCAATTCACACAGTTCACACCAAACGGACGCCGGGAAACCAAGAGTCAACGTGTGGATGTGGCACGATTAAGTACTTACCACCCGCGCGTTGCTGAGAGACTCCCCCGCGAGGTTCTGGCGCGGAGGGGGAAATGTTACAAAACAGGACATTTTCAAAATTGCTGTGGCGCTGTAGATGGAATGCGCTACTTGATAGGCAAGTTTTCAGCCTGGACCACGAAGGGGAGAACGAAGCGCTCGTAGACGAACTAGTGTCTCGGATTCCATGCTCTCCGGTGCACCAGAGCTAGCCCTATGAATAAACCCTGCTTCGCCCCTTACTCGCCTGATCATCACCGTAACAATACATACCTTGCCCAAAAGTTTATTCAGCTACATACTTGTGAAAGACAACGTAGCAGGTCCCGTTGGCATTGAGAAAGGTCAGATAGGTTCTCCTAGGCGGCAACGCCGCTCTCGTGGTGTTGAGTTATACCAGTACGTCCGTTTTATCCCGCAGAATATTTTTATTAAGACATTGACAGTTGGAAGTAACATTAGAAAAAGGCATCTGTATCATACCTAGATATAAAAAACACACGCATCACTTGGTTGGAAATACAATGCGGGCACCTTTGGAGGTAGTGCTTGTACTGGCGACAGTGTTTTTACAGCGTTAGTCACCATCAGTTCACCAGATACTCCTAGGCCAGGAAACGTTCTCCTCAAACCGGACGTTAATATTCGCGTGGCCATATCAGTATTGCCTTTTGCCCACCGTAATCACCCCAAAATATGATTGTCTCAAGAATCCTGTTTCATGCGTTTTATTCACAGTCAATCGTAGCCGTTTAGCACCGGAGCTAAATCGTTTGCGAGTGCCCAACTTTAAACAAAAGCAATAAACAAAAACAAAGTGGGGCGCATACACAGGTTGAATATTTTGAAGTGTGGTATCTACAAGGAGATGATTTTATAGGCAGAGGTGCAGTCACTTCCCCTAAACGTCCGGCGTAATCGTCGCTTGAAGCAGTGTCCAAATGACGACGTTTTGCACAAAGGTGAGTGCCACACAATTTTTGCATTAACTGGCACGACCTGCTTCTTGTAAGAACGCTGACTAGGAAGCAATTGCAGTCGTCGTCTCAAAAAGCTGCTTGAAGATGAACGACAATAGCTTGATCTCGGCATGCTCACTGAAGGAGGCCAAAGTACGGCGGTTCCTCTGTCCCCCATCTTCACCGCACCCGCGCTTGAAGCTGTAATATAAAAGCATGCGTTGCGTACATACACTCAGTTTCAAAAAACGGTAAGACCAATTGATGCGGTTCTGCTGTAGTTCCCGGCACGCTCCTTGTTTTTATAAGTTCGAATTACACTCTTCTAACAGAAATTAAACTGGGAAAACCTTTCGCTAAACGCATGATCCTGACACCACAGCCTTTGTAATAACGCAAATAAGGAGGCGTCTAGCAGGAAGATCAAGCAACAATAACCTACACGAAAAAAATGGGCACGTAGCAGCTCATTCGCTGCAAATGTCGTCCAACCAAGAACGTCCACTGCCGCTTTGCTTTGCTTTGAGTTTCGTGGGAAGGGGGAAGAAAGGGGCCCGAAACTGTCTGGCTAGGTGTTGTCGACACCTTATCACGCCCGTGGGGGGTTGGGGAATGAGGAATGGAAGGGGGGTAGCAGGAAAGGTGAGAGATGAATTTGGTTGAGAATTTTAAGTGCGACTGCACTTCTTAAGCGAGCCTGAATCATCCGCCGCCGTAGTCCGCATAGCAACAGGTGCGGGTGCGCGCGCTCCTCGTCTTCCCTAGCAACGGGGGGAGATGGGCGCGCGCTGCCTGGCCGCGTCCCCATGGCTCATTCTTGTTGTTGTTCCTGCTGACATGGCACATACCCACGTGGGGGATTGGCCAGGAATCGGGCGTGAGAAGGGCTAATGCACCCGCTTAAAGTAGTACTGACACGAAATTTCAAAGCTGAGATCCGCTCTAGCAATCAAGTACAATGACAACACAAATAGGTGTCTGTGAATAAATGCATCTTTCTTTCTTTGTAGTTGTGTGTGTGTGTGTGATCTCTCTTTCGCGAACATTACCGAACCGCGCAAATTCAACTCGTGCATTCGCACTTTCACATTCTTCCCCTCGGGGAAATGCGGGGAAATTTTTGTTAGTTTAGAGGGGAGAATTTTGGCTAGGGGGGGGGGCGGCAGCGACGTTGCGTGCGCGCGCAGGGAGAAGAAGAAAGTGATTGTTGGCGGTGGGGGGTGGTGAGATAGAGGCCGGTAATGATGAGGGTCATGATCATCATCAGAGGCCGGTTACGGTCTGGCGTGGCGCCGACACCTCAACCAGCCGAAAACGAGGAAGGGGTTGGGTGGGGGGGGGGGGCAGATGGAATAGGTGAGTGGGAGCAAGGGAACGTAAGTAACAGTCGCGAAGGATAAGGAGCTGAGAGATACGAAGAAATTGACCACATCTTTCCGCGGGGGGAAACCATGGGGTGATGCGACGCATCTGGGTGGTGCTTCTTACGGTTGCGCCGACCATCGCGGTAGCAGACGTGTTAGTCTCCATTCAAATCATCGGTGGTCATCGGATGTCATCGGAGCGGCGGCGGTGGAGCGACTGAGCGGAGCGGTGCAGTTATCGCGTTTATATGTACCGCGCGTTAATGGTGAGGGGAATGAGAGAGAGTAGCGCATGCGCATGTGTTAACCGAGCGCTAACGCGCGCTGACGCACAGCTGCCATGGCGAGGGGAGCGAGCGCTAACGCAAGATGGCGCTGCGGTGAGAGCGGCGTTACCGCGCAGCTAGCGTGGCGAGGAGAATGGGGGAGAGGCGTGCGTACTACGGATGGATGGAGGGACAAGGCGAGTCAAAGAGATGCGTCGCATCTAAAATTAGGGTGGGGGGACTAGTTGACTAGTCCGAAGTTGGTTCGGGCTGTTGATGTGAATTCTGTGTGCAGAAAAGAGACATTACGTGCTTCTGGGGATCGGGGGACATGCTGACGTCAAACAAAAAGAATGGAAGAGAACTTGCGAACATACGAACGAACGAACGAACGAACGAACGAAAGAGAAATTACGAGTTGATGAGGGCGGGGGCCATGCCGACCTTAAACAAAAGGAAGAGAAAGAGAACCCGCGAACGAACGCATGAACGAACGAACGAATGACCCACCCTGTCGTCGAACTGGAGAGATAAGTAAGGCAAACGGTGGTCTGATAACCCGTGGGCCGGAACGAAACGTGCGGCGGTTTCTGTAAAGTGTAGTAGACAAACGGTAGTCTGTGTGTGTGGGGCGTATGGACAAGACAGGGGACCGTAAACCGCGAAAGTGGTGAGCTGTGAACGTGAGCAGACGAACAGCAAAACATGAAGATAATATGAAGATGAAGATGAAGATAAAACGATCTACGATAGACGAGCAGACAATCAGACAGTGAAATGAGGACCACCAAGGCTGTGATCTATAAACGTTAGTAAGTGGATTAAAACATGGGGAAGAGGAAAAAAAGAGAAGAAAAAAGAAATAACAAGGCAAACAGACAACAGTGAGCACGCAGACCGATCAGAACAAGAAGCACAGGCTAATGGCTGTAATCACATGGCGCAGGGAGAGCACCGTGTGATTGAGCGGAGGGGGAGGGGGCGACGGCGGCTGTGGTGGAGGAACGCGGCAGGGCTGTTCGCGATAGTGCCTCGCCTCTGGCTAGCCGCGGGCGGGCGGCTCGCAGAGGAACGGGGGTGGCCGACGGGGAGGCATGTTGCCTATAAGTTCATACCACAAGCTACGTTCAGTACTGTGGAGGCTACATGGTTGTCAAAAGTGGGCCCACTCCGGGCGCCTAACTCAGAGCGAAGGAAGTGACAAAAGGCGCCGGAGCCTTGCGGTTCCACCTGCCGAGAGGGGAGAGGAACACGTCCTTTCAGGGCCCACTTCATGGTGACTTAGGCGCCCGGAAGACGCCCGGAAACCCAACCTGGCCTCCATGCCAGATGTGTCTAATAGCGGGCCGTCGACGACCGCGCATTGAATCGCCGGCATCGACTTTTATGGTGTGGTGTTCTTCCTGCCGATTTACCAACAGCCGCCGAGATCTGGGACTGGCCAACGCCTCAGCATTGAATGTGCCCTACCAGGTGAGACGCTTAATCTGTCATGGGCAGGTTTCTAGACGGAACTGTGTACTGTTACTATTTCCTGGTTGCTCCCGCAGAACTTTTTATCTTTAGGTGAGAGTTTAGTATATCCTTCAGCTCGTGACTGTAACGTCCATTTCGTTAACTCTTCTCGTCCAGATAAATGTTCGTCTTCGTCTACTACGCCCTTTTTCCGCGCCTACATCGTTCCTGCGACGGGACTCACGAGGTCTAGCCACCAAAACCACCACAATTACATACCTGATTGAGTTATTTCACAAAATTAATTTGATTAATTATTCACTTTGCATTAAACGTATAGGTTAAGGGTACTGCAGATGATATCAAGCCATGCGGATCACGTTCGTCTAGAGGTAAAGTAATCAAAAAAGGCGAAATAGCGGTGACGGAAAGGTGTTCACACTTAAAATATGCAGGGGTCCTAGCTCTTACCTTTTCCACGGGCACTTTAATGTCTGTTCTATCCAAATCTTGAAAATTGCTGAGAAATTCTTTGACCCAGTCTCTTTGTGCGGTGGGTTGTAGTGTCCCCGACGAGCTGTCTGCGTTTACTACTCTTGCTACGCTGCCTTCTTTAGAAGTCAGCCCACCACGGTAGTTTGTGAAGAAGTGGAAAATGGCATCAGGTGTCGTGTTCGCCTCTCCTACGAGCTCCTGGAACGGCAAGCATGCAGTTGTTGCTTAAATTCACTTTCAAACTATTCTTGAGGGAGTTTTAAACATTCTGAGAAAAGCTGGAGGCAAACACTATAGTTTTTAACTCGGCGCTCACAATTCGCTTCTAAGGATGCACCATCAATCCTGAGGTCATTTCAAGAACCCGCGTTTTACGCCTCGTTCCTGATGTCCAAAACTTCATAACTAAAACAGCGCAAGCACAATTAACTTAGAAGTTGATGACCCAAGCACAGAGAATCAGCAACATGTTTACCCACACCTACACGAACTGTCGGAGTGTGCACCTTGGGTGAGCATATCCGCGTCAAAAAATCAGGAGTGATTCAATTCCGTGCAGGTGGATTACAAGCGAAGCAGGTTATCTACTGCAATAGAGTTAGACTATAATTAGACTAGGAATTAAAAAGAGAATAAACTTTATTTAGTTTGCCAACGCTGATGGTTAAAGAAGCTGGATTACAACGGGCTAGACAATGGTGCATGAATTTATTCATATCATGTCATAACGGTAGTGACGATATCTTTGCGATTATTTGCTGCATGATTTGCTCAAAATTTTAAATAGATTCGTGGCCAATGGCAAATATATGCACAATGGTTGTAGTGCTTTGGAGTCGCTGGGATCGGTAGGCTCTTCAAACTGAACTGTTTCAATAAAAACTGAGTAAAACATTTCTTTTCTGGTTTAAAATGTCTCCAATAATAATATTGCAGTTGAACCTCGTTATAACGAACACTGATATAGCGAATTGCCGGCTTTAGCGAACTAAATACGAACTTTAGTTGGTCACGCTTTATTTCAATGACACATTCTTTTATAACGAAACTGAAACCGTGAGAACCGATATTTTACCAGGAGGCTGAGAAGCTACTTGGAAAAACCCTCCGGCATCCAAAACTGCAGTAGTATAAAGGCCCTTTTGTTCGTCGGCACTGTGGAAAACCCCATCCTGCTCAGGGCTGCGAGTAGCGACCAGTTGAAGGTCACGTCCTTCATCAAATAAAGACGCAGGCCTGTTTTGTCAAGTGACATTTGTTCTGTTGTAATTTCACGTACGCATCTTCCGGTTCATAGAGCTTGAACAGCAACAAGGAGAAAGGTAAGAGTTACGTTTATTGTTTATAGTGGTTTTGGAGCCAGAAATGCATTTTTGTACCACATATTTTTGGGCGAGCCAGATTGTTGATTTGTTCAAGACGGTTTTTACCTGTACTGTTACAAAGAAGATCGGATATCGCGAACTAATTTGCTGTCCCGATACTACTTCGTTACAGCGAGGTTCGACTGTAACAGTGGCACTGTCATTACGGTTGACCTATGCATGTACATCGTCATTAACTTCTAGATGTGTTAGTCGGGTGTGATAGCGAGTATGTAGGGTATGATGTCGAATTCATCCAGTCGCTCGCATTGCACAGAAATCCTGAATAGTCGAAGTCGTTGTCCTCTTGTGAGTCAATGGCGCCTGGATTTTTGGGAATGCTACCTTTATACATTGCCTTCTATTCCTATACATGACTTTACCTGTAGGGACCAAGTCTTGTTTGGTTTGTAGGCATCAATATTGCAACCTGAAAAGATGTTTTGGGATAGTTGCAGTGTGCATAGGTCTATGTATGGTCCAGGTACAGTGGTTTGTTGATGGGAATATTTGCGAGGCCGCAGTAGCAACTCTACCTTCATGAACTGGATCAACCACTTCACGTTTGGTTTCAGACATTCACATTAAACTCACCGACGGCTGTAACCAGAATGTGTTATGTCTTGAGCTCTAGTACCTGCCGTCTCACATTGCATCTTCTGTTCCCGTCGTCGCCCTTCATTGCACGCAACTCTTTTCGAGTGTTAATTATACGTGACCTTTTCACAAACTGGACGCTCGGATCCGCAAGACCTACAAAGCAGCCTTAGGCCTCCCTACCTACACCTCCAACACACGCCTCCTCCAGCTTGGCCTCCACAACACCCTCACAGAAATCTTGGAAGCCCAACGCACTTCCCACGTGCACCGACTCTCCCTCACACCGGCTGGTCGACGGGTACTTCAGATCATCGGACGCACGGCCCCTGCCACCCCACACGCGCCCCAACGTATTCCCCTCTCCATTCGTCAACGCATCCACATCCCTCCCGTCCCCAAGCATATGCACGCCTTCTACAACCAAGGCCGCCGCAACGCCCGCGTCCGATTCCTCGAAAAAAAAATTCCCCCGCATTTCCCCGAGGGGGAGAATGTGAAAGTGCGAATGCACGGTTGTCGGCCCGCTTGCGGCGCTTGCGCTCGGCCCCCGCAGCCCACCGCCTCGCCGCCTTCTCTTCCATCTCTTCCATAGGGTTTGTAGTATCACGTGTACACCACGCCCTGAGTCGCCAACGCACGCCGCTGACGACGTAGTTTGAATACGTTAAAGATATAAGGCGCGTTACTAACACTGACAGCGTCGCGTCCGTGGCTTCAGTCTCTCCCCAGCTCTCAGAGGGTGCAGTCATGCACAAAGACGGCTCCTCGAGAGCGGAAGGCGCGAGCGCGCCGAACCGGTCCTCTGCGCCACCCGAAGTGCCCGCCGCTCGGACGGGCTACCGTACCCTGCTTCCCACCCTGCCGACGGGTAAGCTAAGTGAAAACTCGATGTTTTTGCATGGCGACCCGTCGGCACGGCCGTACAAGATCGACGACGTTGCAGCGGCTCTCAGCGCTGTGACTGACTTGAAGAAGATCACCGGCCTAGGACCTTTTCAGTTTAACCATGTATGGATGGTTACGTTCCAGTCGCCCGAAGAAATGAAAGAACTGGCCTCGAAGGGGGAAATCGAGGCGAAAGGAAAAAGGTGCCTGGTCATTGACCCGAACAATCAGGAAAAGACAGTGAAGCTCCACTGGGTACCCACAACCGTGCCAAACGAACTTCTGGTGCACCACCTGGAACGCTTCGGTGTCGTCAAAAGTGTTTCTTTCGAGAAGTGGCGACGCCCAAACATGGACCACATGGGAAGCACCACGAGGGTGGTGCAGATCGTGCCGAGGGACGCGAACTCCCTTGATGCGATACCCGACCAGGTCACCATCTACGGAAACCTGGTCCTAATAGAAGTACCCGGCCGGCCTGCCATGTGCCTGCGCTGCCAATTGCGCGGCCACATGCGCCGGCAGTGTACAACGCCCTGGTGTCGCGTCTGTCGCACGTTTAGGCACGACAGCGCTGCGTGTGTGCAAAGCTACGCCGCCAAGGCCAGAGGCAAGCGCGCGGAACAACCTCTCGATGAGTTTATGGACATCGAAGAAATGCAAGAAACAACGAACCCACAGCCTTCCTCCCAGTCAAAGGGCATTCAACCCGCCAAGGAAAATGAAAGGAATGAAGGCGCCGACAACGTCTCCCCCCCTGGCGAGACCTTGGATACAGCTGCGGGGAAGGAGGGAGGTGTCCCCGACTTGCCACTGGAGAATGGCGCAGCCGCAACCCCCCGCCCCCTTCTTCAAAACGCCGCCGGAACCGAGCAAGAACAGGCAGCGGAGGGGGAAAACGAGCAGGAAACCAGCCGAGAAGAAAAGAACGCGGCGCCGGCGCCCATCAGCGACCCGTGCCCCTCCACCTCAGTAGCCAGCCAGGGAGCACCTCAAGAGAGAAGAGTCGAAACACGACGTCAGGCACGAGCCAAGCAAGCCGCCACCACCCCAGACGGTCAGGAGGGGAAGAGGCCCACCACAAAAGACGCACCACCGAGAATTCCTGAACAGCTCAGGGGGGAACAGAAAACAGCCCCAGCGCAAGACGGCAGGACCGCCTCCCCCACCGGCTGTGCGGACACGACACCGCGCGACAATGGCAGCGGTTGCGGCTGAGCGGATAATCGGTAAGCCCTCACCCCACGATGACAGCCCCCCTCAACGCGGTTAAAATAGCTACTATTAACGTAGTTAGCCTAATTTCTTCCAAACGTAAGAACTGGCTGCTCGACCTTTTAAACAACGAGAATATCGATGTTGCCCTTTTGCAAGAAACCAAGTTATCATCAATCGAAGACAGCCAAAATTTTGTACGCCTATTCGGCCACAAATTCTGGTGCTTCCACACCTTAACTTCAGCCCGCGCAGGCGGTACAGCCATTTTAATACGGAAAAACCCTTCCCTCAAAATTGTTGACTGCGAGCTCGCAGAAAACGGCCGTTTTTGCCTCGTTGATGTCCTCGTGGGGAGCGAGCTGGTGCGATTCGCGTGTGTCTACGCCCCCAATGAAACAGCAGCTCGCTCGGACCTGTTTAACGCCCTGCGGCCTTACTTGTGTGTGTCTGGGGCAGTTTTCCTTGGGGGTGACTTCAACTGTGTGTTGAGGGCTAACGACAGAACAGGGAAAGGTGGTGGCGTCGACGCATCGTCCCGTGTTTTGAGCGCAGTCCTACGGGACAGCGACCTGTCCGACGTAGCCTTGGGGCGCAGCTGGCCAACCAAACGCTACACGCGCTGGCAGGGCTCGTCCCACGCGCGTCTGGACCGGATCTACGTGTCGGGGGAAGGGGTTACACGAGTGTCCGACTACACCGTCACTCCCATCTCGTTCTCTGACCACGGCCTCGTAACGTGCACCGTGGCCCTTAAAACATACACGGCTAAGCAGAACTCAATTACCCGATGGCTAATGAACTCCACAGTACTTAAAAACGAGACATTTGTCGAAAACACTCAAAAAGAAATTGAAGCACTTCGGTCCGGAACCATTAGTGTGGAAAAGTGGGAAACTTTTAAAGCACGTATAAAAAGTTTTGCAGTCACCATAGGGCGCGAGGAGGCCGCACGAAAAAAAGAAAAAAAGGGCCGCCTCACGGAGACTCTCTGCGCGCTCATCGAGGCTGATGAAGAAAGACCAGGGGAGTTTAAAGACGATATCCGGTTAATTAAAGAAGAGCTCCGGGGAGAGCTTGAGAAGAGTTTTTGGGGAGCCCTGGTGCGGAGCAGGGAGCAAAAGGTAGAGTTCGAGGCAAGGCCATCGAAGCTTTTTGCAGCCTTCGAAAGGGAGAACTCGGCACAGAAAAACATCACGGAGGTCAAACATCCCGCAGGTGTGGCAAGAAGCAATGAGGAAGTCGCAAGAGCTTTCGCTGAATATTATGCAGAACTATTCTCTCGACGGTCAGTCTTAGATGCAATCCCAGCTGAAGTACTAAATCAAATTCCCAAAATACCTGAAGAAACCAAAGATTTGATCAACACCCCCATAACAGAAGCGGAAATAGAGCGTACCATCAAGAGCCTACCGCGGAACAAATCTCCTGGACCGGATGGTATCATCTCAGAGTTCTATATAGCCTTTAGAAAGGAACTGAGCCCCATCCTAGCCATGGTCTTCGAAGAAATAAGAAAACAGAAGCGCCTGCCATCCTCCATGCGGACAAGCCACCTGGCCTTAATCCCCAAAAAAGTACCCACCGATTCTATCCCCGACGTTGCCGATTACCGTCCGATCAGCCTTCTCTCAACGGACTACAAGATCCTGGCCCGAGTTCTCGCCAGACGGCTGGAGAGTGCACTAAGCGCTGTAGTTGGTCCTCACCAGACATGCGGTTTCAAGGGGCGGTCCATCAATTCCAACCTACATCGCATGAGGGTAGCCATCGAGGCGGCTGAATCAGGTCTGCTACCTTTGGCCATCGTTCAACTGGACCTGAGGAAAGCGTTCGATCAGGTGGACCACAATTTTCTAATGGATCTCCTCCAACACTGCGGAATCGGTGACACAATGATCGATTGGATCAAAACTTGCTACGAGGACATATCTACCTGCGTAGTAACAAATAGGTCTGTGGGAACGCCCACAGACACCCACAGGTCGGTGCGCCAGGGCTGCCCCATGTCACCCATCCTATTCACCCTCTATCTTGAGCCACTTTGCCGTATGGCCCTTGCATCCGAGGTCATCAATGGCCTGAAGATGGGAGACGAGGAGCTCCGTGTTCTCGCCTATGCGGACGACGTGGCCTTCATCTGCACTCGTGGATCACAAGTGGGCGAGGTAATTAAACTAGCAAACCAGTTTTGCCGCTTTTCGGGAGCAGAGATAAATTTACTTAAGTCGAGGGGAGCCTGGTTGGGTGATTGAGCTTCCAAACCAAGTCACCTATTTGGAATGGCCTGGGAAGAGGAGATGTCCAATTACTTGGGAGTCAACCTCAACCAAAGCGTCGCAGTCAAAAATCGGTGGAAACCCAAGCTGTCAGCTGCGGAAAGAAAGCTGCAACCATGGAGAAATAGAAACATTGCTCTATTCACGAGGGCTCATGTGTGCAATGCGATTGCATACCCCGCAGTGCTGTACGGGGCCCGCATAACTTCCATCGACGCAGACACCCTGAATAGGCTGCACCGGTCCTGGGCGGTGTTTCTCTGGCGGTCCACATTCGAGCCCATGCGCCGCTCAAACCTCTTCTGGAGCCTAGAACAGGGTGGATTTGGGCTCGTCAACGCGGAGCTCAAACTCACTATCCAACGATTCTTGTACTTTCTGGGTCTACGCGATCCGTTCCTAGTGGCAGCCACGCAGTGCCTGGGCACCAGACACTTGGCCCCGTGGCTTGCCACGACAGCATCACTCTGCTTTGACACGCGCGGAACGAGGTTCTACAAAGAAATCGCGCTAGCCTTAGCCATGCTCGAGCAGCATTTCTCTTGGGATTATCTGCTCAAAACAAAACCCAGAAAACTATTCTGGGACCTCGTGGAGAAGGTCCTGCCGCCCCCTCTCTACAGACAACCCCCAATACCTAACGATGTCTTGAAGCGAGTAAGACGACTCCCTGTGCCCACCGCCTCAAAGGACTTTTTCTTCCGCCTCCACATGGGATTGCTGCCCGCAAAGGCACGTCTGGAGGATAAGGGCTTCTTTCTCCATGGCGGCGCGGGTTGTCTCCTCTGTGGAAAACGCGAGACGGCAGAACACGTCCTCACAGATTGTAACGCCGCGGCCGTCTTCTGGGACGAGCTGCAGACCGCGTACACCGAGCGATGGGACCTGTCGTGGTCAGGCCTCCGGCACTTGAGTGCGCCCACAGAGAACAAGGCGCTTCGGGACTGCGTGCTTGTCCTGGGGCTCCACTCGCTGTGGAGGGCCCGAGTGGATGCAGTGGAGTGCGCCAGGAACCCCAGGCCTACCTGGAGGCACTTCACAGCAAAGGCTGAATGGACAGTGAGCGTGTTGGGGGCATCAGATTCTGACACGGAGCTCCGCGACTCACTGCAAAAAGGATGCCAAGCACTGCAGCGCTTTAAAGAAAAAGAGATGCAGCGCTGGCAATGGCTGTGATCTTGCCTCACTAGTACTTTGTAGAGACGCTTTTCCCCTCTGAACAGGCTTTGTACATCCTTGCCCAGAGTTTACACTCATATGTGAACATGTTACCTTCACACGATTCCCAGTTCATGTACTCTGATATTACTCTGTCTCAGGATGTCATATTTTCCTGCTTGTTTGTTCGTTGTTGCCACCGCAGTCCCACTACGTTGCTTACTCTGCGGCTCAAGTGAAGGCACGCCTAAAGGTGATTGGAGTCCCTGCGGCGACAGTATGTACGCGTACCAGCATTGGTCACCGCATCGAGCGTGCCAGTGCATTATGTATATATGTATATCCTTGTAAATAAAAAATTGTGTTT
Source organism: Haemaphysalis longicornis (assembly GCF_048455015.1). Lineage (NCBI taxonomy): Eukaryota > Metazoa > Arthropoda > Arachnida > Ixodida > Ixodidae > Haemaphysalis > Haemaphysalis longicornis. Next base: position 509,252 of record NW_027526211.1, read on the forward strand.
GGAAAAAAAAAAAAAGCGTCCGTGGCTTAGTCGGTACAGCGTCGCGCTGCGGCCGCAAAGTCCTCGGATCGAAACCTGGCGCCGGATGCTGTTTTTTTTTTTTTATATAGTGCAGTGGCCTAGCTGGCGCGCCGAGAGAGGGTGTTGCGAGCTGGAGAGTAGTAAAGGGGCTTTAGGAGAGTAGGCGAGGGGGGATAGGAGGCGCTATGCGAGCGCCCTCACGCGTCGGAAATCCGGCGCCGTTGCTAGGCACGCTAGCTAGCTCCGTTGCTAGGCTGCGGACGGAGGACGGCGGTGGAAGCAGGAGCAGGCCCGACTAAGAAGTGCTTCGCACTTAAAACGCTATGGCTCGGATCCCAACATCCGCCATACCGACATAGCGCAGTCCTCCACCCTCCACAGAACCACCATCGCAGTCCTCAACAACGAGGGCCGCGTCCCTACCGCGGCCTCCTACCGCCACATCCCCACGCTCACCGCCGAGTCCCTCGCCATCGCCCACGCTGCCCTGACCCACTGCCACCAACCCTACCTGACCATAATAACCGACTCGCAGCAAGCCTGCCGCCTCTACCAAGCCGGCCTCGCCCCGCCAGCAGACATTCACCTCCTTCAACGCCTCCCTGAAGACATTGACCTCTCCTTTGTCTGGACCACCGGCCACTCCGGCCTGGTAGGTAATGAGGCGGCCCACGCCGCAGCCCGCGCACTCATTACCCGGGCACTTCCCTCGCCTAGCCTCGAGCAAATAACTCCCCCACCCCCCGACCCAGCAGCCCTGACACCTCTCGACCCCACGTACAACTCCATCCTCTCCCACCACACTAACTCCCGATGGCGATACCCCCCCCCCCCTCTTCCCTCACCGCCCAACAAGCCTACATCCTCCGCCGACTACAGACCGAAACCTACTTTAAACACATCATTCTATCCCACATTTCCCTTTCTCTCTTTCCACCCGACTGCCCCCATTGTCACATCCCTCTCAACACCTACCACCTCGTCTTCTCCTGCCCCCAACACACACATCCCCACCCTTCCCCTTCCCCTGAGCAGTAGGAGTCCGAGCTGACCAGCTCCGCACCGGAGCGCCAGGTCGCCCTGATGCGGCGCGCACTATAGGCAGCCCGGACAAGAGGCCTCCTGGACTTTGGACTTAGGAGGCTAACCACGCCCTTATACTCCTTCCCTTTGGCTCATTAAACGTTTTGCCACCACCACTTTGGTCTTTTTAGTACAGAACGTTTCGGTACACAGTCTTTCCGGAGCACGGTCGTTAGCACAGAGCACAGAGCACCAGGGGCGTAGCCAGGAATTTTTTTTTTTTTTTTTTTGGGGGGGGGGGGGGCGTGTTCGACCAAAAGATGGGAGGGGGAAATATGTAGGCAAGGGTTCTTGCGCGTTTTTTTTTTTTTTTTTTTCAAACGAAGCTTCAAATAACTTACTTCAACATGTTATTTGTGTATCCTGAACGCTAACAGTAAAGCCTACCTTAAGGAGCCTAGATGACGATGACCTAAATTTCCGTTCAACCGGTCTATGGGTAGGCCACGGGTGATTCGTTCGTCCGTAGAGCAGGCGGTTATGTGGGTACGCGCTCGTGAGCGGGATCATGAGTGTGCTCATGAGTGGCGCGCGTTCCCCGAAGTTCGTCAGGCGGAAGTCGAGGCCAATTAACACTGGGTGTTTACTATCAAAATTCGCGTGTTTTAGATTTTCCTTTAGGAAAGTGACTAATAAGTTTTCTTGACAGATATGAAGTACAGTCGAGTAAGATTTGAAAGTTATCGCGCCAGCATCGAGTGGCCAAGCGTGCCACCGGCCTACAATTTCGTTTCTGAACCATGAAAATCAAGATTTCGCACTCTTGTCTCCCTTGTTGGCTGTTCCATGCTACAACAATGGCTCGCACGACTGACTTGCCACAATTTGGGCTTCGAGATTTACATACGCTGTTATCAAGCACAGACTTGGTTGCCTTTTATCTACGCCGACGATAATGAAACTGGCATGGAAGATTTGCTAAAGCTGGTCTGCTTCATTTGAAAGAGTAACTTTCCCACGATAACCTTTGAATCGCACTGGACTGTACGTGCGGAACATTCGTATATTATGGCGGTGAAGCTAGCAAACGCGCGTCTTCGTCCTTAAGTAATCGCCTCTTCGTTTTTTTTTTTTTTTTTTTGTGCTAGTAACGTTGATTGATTGATTTTGATTGATTGATTGTAGGTTTTAACGCGCCGACGCAACGCAGGCGATGAGGCGCGCCGTAGTGGAGGGCTCCGGGTTAATTTTGACCACCTGGGGATCTTTAACGTGCTCGGAAATCTCGTACACACGGGTGTTTTTGATTTTCGCCTCCATCAGAAAAGCGGCCGCCGTGGCCGGGAATCGAACCCGCGACCTCGTGCTTAGCAGCGCAACGCCTTAGCCACTGAGCCACCGCGGCGGGTGTGCTAGTAACGTGAATAGTAAACTACGCTTAGAGGAACACCTTACGGCACTGCTGTTGAATGTTGAGCTTGTTGCACATTTCTTAAATATCATACTCTTTCCAGCCATTTAATCGAACAGATATGTCTTCAGTAAAATTCCAGTTAAGCAAATACAGAATGCTGATTCTAACCAAGAGGGAGGTCAAAAAAACAATGGCATAGTGCCAAAAAGACAAAGCTCCGTAATGAAGATAATTGTTCAGTTTTGTTGATGTGGAGGAAATGCAAGATGGGCAGAGCAATACTTTTCATACAGCAGAAATTATGGAACTGCAATAGTCAATGAAATGCGATGTCGGACTCGGTAGAAACACAAACATATGAAGTTGACTGAACAAAATACAGTGACATGCTCTGTCAGATTATTACACTTTGTACCAGTGTAAAGACAAGAAATGACACGCTAAAGTCCAGACCACATGTATGCCTATGTGAGGCTTTTCCTGCTGTTCCACCATTTCCCGGCCGTGCTACTCCGCCAGCGAAACGGCGGGACTGCCTCGATCGGCTCGCGACAGGTTCCCGGCGCAGCTCGGTGTATCCGGCGCGAAATGCAGCCGGGCTGTATATGTTGACATGTACAGAATCTGGAGCGGGCACAGGGATCAGACGTTGACGCAGCCCTTGTTTTCAGCTTTATATGAACAAGAATGTCCTTAAAACAGCAGGTTCCGCGCCTGCAGGCGACTTCATACGGTTCTTCAGGCTACTTGAACCGATACCCTAGCCTGGCACGAAATTCCGAGGGGGGGGCACGGGCCCGGTGTGCCCCCCACCCCTGGCTACGCCCCTGCAGAGCACCGTAGGTGTTTACAAAGGTTCGTCGTTTCAGAACTAGACCGAAATTTCACGAAGCCTTCTGTAAACATTCCGGGCGCCGTTGGCAGTAATTTACGGTACGGGGGCAGCGCTGTTGGATCGTACGTGCCCGAAAGGCAGTTTTCTGCGCCGGCTGCCTATGTATGTTTCTAGTTTTTGACCGCCGGCTCGAACGAAACCTCCTTACACATAGCCACCCACACACTGCTTCAGCTGAACCCGCATGCTGGTTTCTTGAATAACGCACTAACCCTGCAACGCTTTGGCCAGATTTCACTTTTCCTCTATCTTCCTTTTTGAACCACGCAAAATGTGTCGCAAATCGCACGTACCCGGCACGCCCGCCCGCGGGCGTGAAAGCGCCGAGCAGACGAATGCAGGAAGGTCGGGTAAAAGCTACCGGCAATCAAACACGACAGATGCGCCGGATGCGGAGACCGCCGCGATGCGATGCGATGAGGTTTTACGGGAGGGGGCAAGAGGGAGAGAAAAGGGCCTGAAACTGTCTGGCGTGGGGTGCCGACACCTTATCAGGCCCCGGAGACCGCCGCCGCCTACGGCCCAGCCGACACCTATTCTTTCCTCCATGCAGGCGACCATGGAGGTCACGAGCTGGGCAGGCCCCGGCGGCTTGAGGAAGGGAAACGGCGGAGGGAGCGGCGTCAACGGCTTCCCCTTCGCCCAGCGGGCCTGATAAGGTATCGATAACACCGCAGTCCGACAGTTTCGGGCCCCTTTCCTCCTCCCCCCCCCCCCTTCCCCCAAGAACATCAAAGCAAACTTGCGAAGGCTAGCTGCGTGACGTCTGCCGTCTCCTAACTTTTTTCCTTCCTCCATGGTAGCGCCGACGCCGGAGAGGAGGCACTTCCGAGCAGGGAAGGCTGGGTAATTTCGCTGCGCCATCTCTAGTGCCCTCTGTGCATGAGTTCCTCCATGGCTCAGTGCATGCATGACTACGTGAGTGCAACCCTCCCCCGCCGCCGCCTCCGACGCGTTGGGAGTTTGTTGTCCCGTACGCCCCGAAAGAACCGTTGGCTCGTAGAGCTAGAAAGCTTTGCTTTAAAACAGGCTGTTTTAGTATGGAGCGGCGCCGCCCTCATCTTCTTTTTCAATCTTGTTTCTGATTGCGTCGTTTTGCTCTTCTCTGTGTTGCCACAACTGCAAGGCTCGCCAGTCACACTTGTTAGCCGTAGATATCCGCTATTAGGTTCAACATTATTTGCGCTATTGCGATTAGCATGCTTAGAGGCATTCAGTGGTGCGATTTTGTTCTCTCTTTATTATCTTCTCCTTCGCTCTTGAACGCCCTCAAATGCACTTTCCGCGTAAACCTGCTTCATTTAATTGGCATTGCCACACTCAAATTACCTCTTGCAACAGCCCACGTCCCTACAACAGGTCTCTAAACCCAAGGCCATAACGCGTTTGTTGAGTCCTCCTTCAGTTAAGTTGAGCGAAGGAGCGAAAGGGGGTAGGGTTTACGTGTTAGATGCACTCCGTAGACACTGGGTTTGACTTCCAGGCTTAAAGTCCCTGAATTTTTTTTTCATTTCATTTTCTTTGCACTATCGGCCGTGTTTCAACCATCGACGGTCACACCAACGCGTAGTTCCGGAGTACTGGGGAATGTAACACTTTAAAAAGAAAATGTTTCATTTTATTCCTGCCAACTCAGCCAAAAAGTACTTGAATAAAAGCCACTCACCCTGTGTTCTCCAGGAAGGGCCAGGTCTTTCTCTGTAGACGCCTTCCCAGCTTGAAGGTGTCCTCTGAGTGAGCCATTGTGGACGCCCGGCTCGTACCGCACGTAATCACCGTTCGGGAACCAAAACGCCACTGCCCAATGGCTCCCTCCACAATTCCAAATGTCAGGATATAAAGAAAAGAAGCGGCCCCTTATCTCTTGTAGGAAGCTTTTCCTTGGCGAAGCAAGTAAATACACTTTACAAGGGGCCTGCATGGAGTCTGTGAGGGCTGGAACCACACTTTTGCAAAAATTCGATCCAAGTTCTTGAATATTAAAAGCTAAACAAGTACGCAGATCGGGGATTTTCTCTCAGTAGTACAACTGACGCTTGTATTTTTAACGCGATCGCGTGCTTGTGCGTTAAATGTACGAGTGCTTTTATATGTGTTCGGTCGCCCATGTTATCTGTCCCCTCTCACTTAAACAGCCTGCTCATCAATACCATAGCGGGGCCAGAGGGTCAACGTGCGCTTGTTGATACGGCTAGAAGTGGCCCGACCGGAGGACCGGGGAGGTGCTCCTTTCGCGCAGAAAATAGCGGCGGCGATGTACCCACGCCAGACAGTTTCAAGCCCTTTTCTCTCCCTCTTGCCCCCTCCCGTAAAACCTCATCGCATCGCATCGCGGCGATGTACTCAACGACCACTGAAAGCGGCGGCTGGCCGCGCGCGAGGCCGCGCGCCCGTCTGCATTATCGGCGGCCACAAAACGCTGCTGCTGTACGCGCGGAACGCTTGATGCTTGTTCTGGGGGGGCGCACAACTGCTTAAACATACTGTAGGTACAGTAGACTGTGGGTAGCAAAATTAAAAATAAACGCCGCGGTGCAGTTACTGTTAATTTTGCACTTTCGCTCGACAATAACTAAAATATTACGCTTTTCTTTTGGTGCAGTATTCGTAGCGGATTGTAAATAAAGTAATTTCAGCGGCATTTCCGCTATTCCAACTTTCCACCAAAAAGTATTTTTCGTGGAATTGCCTACTATAATCGAGTTCATGATTGCTCGATGATCCTGTCCTTATTGTGCTGCTAGATGGACATAATTCGTTGACACAAATGGCATGACCACATGTGAGGTCTGGAATGATGACTTTTCAGAAAGACCTTTTATTGTGGTGTAATTTACGCTCGGGCGGCAGTTATGTGCATTAAACCGTGATTTATTTTTTTATTGCGTGAGTTGTTATTATAGCTGTGAGCAGTTCCCCACTTGTGATAATTAAGGATCAGCGTGTTGTTAATGCCGTCGCCTGGCCGAACCGAAAATGACACACGCAAGCGCGAAATTTTTTTAACTAAAAAAAGGGCTACCCCAGCGGTTAGCCCAGTTATCCCGAAGACCTTGTTTTATTGAAACTATTCCCTCAAAATTTTATTTCTCGTACCACCTTTGACCTGGTTCCGTCAAGAAAGGAGTTAAATCTAGTAAACACAAATTGTATTCGCAAGTATACTGAAAGAACAACTACACGCACATAAAACCAAAGCAAAACATATATACAAATTAGCGGATATGGCTGGCAGTTATGGAGGCATTAAGACTAGTTTCAACTAAACCGCGTTAAAGGGAAGGTGAAGCGGTTTTAGAATTAAAAGAAAAGTTGACTAGCAGCAAGTACACATTGAATAGTTCCCTTATACGAAATATTTTCGCAATACATGCAATAGAAGCGGCGCAATACGCAAACAAAAGTGGCCTGATGCCCCGCCCCCATCTCGGCGCGCGATGCCGGAAGACTGAACAGCGGAGGGGAAAACCGGCCGGAAAACGTCATATCTGGACTTCCGGCCGGATCGGCCGCCTCTGTAATGCTCTTTTCACCGTGTTTCCTGTAGAGGCTCGCCACAGGAAGAATGATACTTGTTGTTGTTGTTGTTGATAGCACTCATTTGTACAATTTTCGTGTTCAAAAAGTATGCACGAACGCCAAACGAGGCATGCGTTACCATGCTGTATTCCTAAGGATGATAATACCACGCCGGGATGTTTTATAACATACGGAAGCGACAGCCGAGGTGGCTGTGTTTGATGACAGATAATACACTACACTACGTTAGATACTTTGCAAAACGCTCCAATGCATTTTTATTTTTCTTTGTTTGATGCGACGGAAATGAATGTTCACATTAGATGCTATATTTAGGAAGTATGGTGAATACTGCTGTACTTTGGCCCGGGATGTTTCGTTAAGTTCCAGAAACAAAGTCACAGTTGTTCAGGAAATACCTGTTTCGTTCAAAGCGCCGGTTTTATTTCCCTGGTGGGTTTAGAACAGTGTTCAAAAACCCAATTTTTGACGAAACTACAACAAGGGGCCAGTCCTGATAGAAGTTCTCTCCCGGCTAAGAGGTAAACAGTATTCCTACAAAGTAAAAGAACCAAGACCACACATTACTTATTTTGCAAGTATACATGCCACGAGAAGGTAATATTTGTCTGGAATGGAAAAAAACACCGCTCTGAACCACCACCATACCATAATTTGTGAGTGACTGCGGTGGCCTAATTCTTCGCCCAAGATTCCGTGGGCCTGCATATTAAAACCTGGCAAGCACTTGTTGCCGCTGAACCTCATGTGTGCTCCAGCGATAGTCGTTGATATATATAACGGTGAGACAAAACAAACTAGGAGCTAAGAGTAAATATACGGCCTTTATCCGACTGGCACGGTAAATGCTTAAATCTAGAAATGCTGAAACAGGTCAACGATATATTATCACAAACGTTTGGTGATTGTTACCTGAAGTAACGTAACTACAACGTAACTGCCTTGTCCGACTGGTCTGTTAATTATAACGAGGTGGCCGTAATATTGTAGCAGAATGCGCAACGCACACGCGAAAATCAAGCCCTACTAGAGCCAATAATGCTGAGCAGGCACTAGTATGCTACTGTGTTTTCAGAATGAATGCAAGTCAAGCAGTAAGATGCCACTCATCGAAGTGCAGCTAGCAATCGCGAAGACGCCGCTGCCCAAATGGCGCGCGCGCGCGCGCACGTGTGGTTGTGTGTGTATGGGGATGAGTAAGGGGGGTGGTGAACGAACAAAGTAAATTCGGAAGCAGAGTCCGCTTGTAGGTTCATGCGTGTAACGACAACATATGTCTCGCATATACGTTTACAGCGCATGAATGTACGCTATATTTTCGCGCAGTGCAGGTACGTGCTTTTCGCTGGTACATTGTTTATAAAACCCCGCTTAACCTTGGGCATAAATGGTTTCGTATACAGTAACAAACACTTCAGGCAGTATTTAATATTAACCTAAGGAATAGAAACCCCCTATGCTGGTGTCCCAGTTCAGAAATATTCTGGCGGAACCCTCTAGCCGACGCCACAGTCACTTCTTTGTGGTTCTCGGTCGTGTAAAGCAAATTCATGCTCTATGATACTTGAACCAACAGCACGGGAAGTTATAAAATAAACTTACAGTCATTTGCGAACAATAAACAGCAAGCTAAATTGCCGACAAGGCAAGCTCCGCTGCCGTGCGACCATTTCCAATGCTTCCGAAAACCCGCACGCCGAAGGGTGTCCCCTCCTTTCCCGTCATGACGGGCGCAACCAATCGGAGGCGTCAAAGACGAAGAGCGCGCGTCTTTCAAACGGGCCGCGCGTTTTGCAAGATAAATGCCGGTTGGACTCATTTACGAAAAAATTCAATGTCATATACGGAGTCAGCGCGCAAGAAACTACATAAGCGGGCCTGTAACTCAATTTTTTTGGAAAGCGTTTCAGTTTCCCTTTAACCTTTCTTGCCTCGCCATGTGTAACAACGCCTCGCACGACAAAAAAAAAAAAAAAAAAAAAAACAATCGCGAGAGTCGAAGCTTGCATACCTTTAACCTCTGGGTAATAGTTAAAGCCAGCGTGTGTACGTACGCTGAAAATTTCCACCACATTGTAAATATATATGTGATTTTACTAAGTGCCGACATAAAAAAGGTACCCGAGTAAACCACCCTTTTTATTTTCTTATTGCAGTTCCTCTCACGCACCAAAAGCGGCGTCGAAGAAGCAACGCTATGCATAACCTTAATTTATTATTGAAGAAAATGAAAAAAAAAGGCCACAGTAAAAGCATCACCGGTAGGATTACCCCTCAAGAAGGCTTTCGACATTTTAGTTCGAAACAAGAACGTAAAAAATGTGGTTGATCCCTCTTTCATATGAATCGGCGAAACCCGAAAGTGAAAGGGAGCAGTTGAATGTTAAAGGAATTTCCTTCTTGTGCGAAAGGTTCGCGAGCCTGACGCCGCCAGACGAAGTGACACCGACATGCAAGAAACAAAAAACAGGGGAAGGTACGCCTCCGTACACGTGTACGCCCCTTCGTGTACGCCCCCGTCCACGAAGGCGCCGGCATCGAGGCGCCAAGTGTCGGCGCTCATTAGCGTCATGATGCGCTACTTCGCTTCGCCTCTTCTAGACGGCGAATGAGTCATAGGGAAGGACATAAGGCGCGTTCGTAGCATATGCTCACGTCTCGGTTCGTAGCGCAGTGGGAAGAGCGCCACGTACCGCCCGTTGCGGCCAGAGAGTCGTGGGATCGAAACCATAGTTTCATACTAATGTATATATTGGTATGAAACTCTATGATCGAAACCTGGCGCCGCCGCGTCAATGTCACTTTTTCTGGCGACGTCACTTCCGTGACGGATATCACGTCACCAAAATCTTTGTGTAGCCGGCCATAAAACACTTCCGTGTTAAAAAACAGTAAACTTTCTGCCACCTATATAGTGTGCCCCCCCCCCCCCCTGCTGCTTTTGTTTCATTCACAGAATAAAGGGGGGAAGGGGAAAAATTTTCTGCTGCCGGTTCGTCATAGTTTAACTTAGAGCCACAAGATAAGCTACGCATCAAGTGGCTCTAGCTTAACTCGATTTCAGATATCTCGAAAGTCAAAACGTTTTCTCGTCCTGCATTTAGCTCCCATTGGCGTTCCGCATTTCAGCCCTTTTTCTCGAAAAGATTTTTCTTAGGATCACGGATATCTCGAAATCTTGACAGACAATACACAAGGCTAAGTTCGCTACAGGCAGTTGATAATGTCCCTTTTCGAACTCTTAGCTCCCACTACTCGCCGAACACGGGCGTGAACGGCAAATTTACCGCTGAGTACGCTCAGTGCATGGCCGATGCCCCCGTTACCGGAATGCTGCCTGTCGTTGCACCGTTGAGGTACCTGTGTATGACGCAGCTGATCATACGGACGACCGGGAGACTCCAGAAGTTCGTACAAGGGCAGAAACAACAAACATGCAGAGCCTGCTTCGCAGCGACATAGAAACTTGAGAACGCTTTTTTGGTACGCGGATGCGAACGCAGAAAAGGCGAACATCGCGTACTTCTTCTGCAATATGTAAACTTTTCCTTTCCCGTGAATTATTTTTCTTTTATTACTAAACCCATTGGCAGTGGAGCTTTTGTCAGCAGCAGTAGCTTTTATTTCAGTGACCTGGCCACAAATTTTTGGCATTTCACTTATCCCGAAACTCCGCTTATTTCGAAATTCTCAGATAATTTTACAACTTTGAGTTAAATAGAGATTAGGAAATGCGAAAACATCGTTGGGGGAAGCGATCGATACTTTTATGTTGGTTCGTGCTGGTATAAATTTTCACAAGCGGAGGTATACCGTTCTGCGTCTCATATCGACAACAGGCGCGGAAAGACGTAGACTAAGAAAGAAATACACAGGACGACGCGCTACTAGCAACTGGCAACATTTATTAGGAAACAGAAATATATAGGGCGACCAACCGACATAATTCACTGATTAAAGCTTATGAGCACGAGGTCGCGGGTTCGATTCCCGGCCGCGGCGGTCGCTTTTCTGATGGAGGCGAAAAGCAAAAACGCCTGTGTGTACGAGATTTCGGCGCACAATAAAGATCCCCAGGTGGTCAAAATTAATCCGGAGCCCTCCACTACGGCGTGCCTCATCGCCTGCGCTGCGTCGGCGCGTTAAACCCTACAATCAATCATCATTAAAGCTTATACATAACTCACAGAGTAAGACCTATACATAGATTATCAAATAAAAGTTTCCCCAGACATAAAAGTGCAACCCATGATATGCTATTACCGCACGTGGCGTTCCAAGAACGCCAACTCTGCTTCTTGCAGACTGACTGAAGATTTACTTACGCACATTGACCCCTCCCGGCTGATATTCCAAGCTTCCATTATCTCCCTTTCTGTCTTGCCCCTGTGCCTAAACAACACGGTTGTTTTTTCGAACATGGGTTTGCACCCCCCCTGTACCTTGCACTCTTTACAGTGCGTAGCCAGGTGCGTGTAAGGCCTGCCCACCAGCGAACTGTGGTGCTCCCGCAGTCGTATGTTCAGGCATCTGCCTGTTTGCCCGATGTAGGCCTTGCCACAAGGTAGCGGCAGTCGATACACCACTGATTGGGTGCACGCAACAAAGTGCTTGCCATGTTTCACGTGGCAGCCTTTTTTGTGCCGCCCCGGCTTATCAATGCGTCTACCAACGGCAGAGCATATCTGGCCTACTCTCTTCTCGGCAGAAAACACAACGTTCACGCCGTATCGGGAACCCACTCTCTTCATGCCATGAGAGAGCCAATGAACATACGGGATTTTTGCCACTCGTTTTCTTTCTTGTGGAGCAGGTTCTGAAACAACCGTGTCATTAGCTTGCTTGATGGCACGCCTGATTTTTTCGCTCGTGGCTGCAATAGCGCCATCTCCCGGCTGGCCATCTCCCGGCTGCAATAGCGCCATCTTAACCAGCCGGACACTCCCGGCTGGTTAAGAATAGCATAGCATGAGCATGCTTACGGTCAGCACTCGACAAGTCGTGCACGCACTTGATGGGCACTAGTTTTGATTGCCAAGTTAAAAGACTTAATAAGGAGGCGGGGTTTCCGGATGGCGCTATTGCAGCCACAAGCGAAAAAATCAGGCGTGCCATCAAGCAAGCTAATGACACGGTTGTTTCAGAACCTGCTCCACAAGAAAGAAAACGAGTGGCAAAAATCCCGTATGTTCATTGGCTCTCTCATGGAATGAAGAGAGTGGGTTCCCGATACGGCGTGAACGTTGTGTTTTCTGCCGAGAAGAGAGTAGGCCAGATATGCTCTGCCGTTGGTAGACGCATTGATAAGCCGGGGCGGCACAAAAAAGGCTGCCACGTGAAACATGGCAAGCAGTTTGTTGCGTGCACCCAATCAGTGGTGTATCGACTGCCGCTACCTTGTGGCAAGGCCTACATCGGGCAAACAGGCAGATGCCTGAACATACGTCTGCGGGAGCACCACAGTTCGCTGGTGGGCAGGCCTTACACGCACCTGGCTACGCACTGTAAAGAGTGCAAGGTACAGGGGGGGTGCAAACCCATGTTCGAAAAAACAACCGTGTTGTTTAGGCACAGGGGCAAGACAGAAAGGGAGATAATGGAAGCTTGGAATATCAGCCGGGAGGGGTCAATGTGCGTAAGTAAATCTTCAGTCAGTCTGCAAAAAGCAGAGTTGGCGTTCTTGGAACGCCACGTGCGGTAATAGCATATCATGGGTTGAACTTTTATGTCTGGGGAAACTTTTATTTGATAATCTATGTATAGGTCTTACTCTGTGAGTTATGTATAAGCTTTAATCAGTGAATTATGTCGGTTGGTCGCCCTATATATTTCTGTTTCCTAATAAATGTTGCCAGTTGCTAGTAGCGCGTCGTCCTGTGTATTTCTTTCTTAGTCTACGTCTTTCCGCGCCTGTTGTCGATATGAATCAGCACCAACTCGCCCAACTTGCCATCTTGTTCTGCGTCTACTTTCTAAATCAGCTTCCCAAAGCCGAGGGTTCGATTTCTGGACGTGTGCGGATTTTCTGATGTAGGAGAAAAGCTAAAAATGCCCGTCTGTTCGAGATTTCGGCTCAGGTTAGAGATCCCCAGGTGGTCGAAATTAATCCTGAGCTCTCCACAACCGTGCGCCTCATCATCTGTGTAGCGTCGGCGCGTTAAACTCATAATCAATCAATCAGCTGCCAAAGCGCCAGAAACCGCACCGAGCAGAGCAATTGTTGCGGCGCCCAGGCCGGGAGTTGGGGCCGAGGAGCGGCGGCTGTTCAGTGGTCAAGGACAGCAGCGCCGCCACTATAGGGACCTGGCGGCCGTTGTATGGCACCACCATAGCTTCAGCGAACAGCGCCGCCCGTGGCGAACCGCTCGTCAGTGGAATGCCGGTGGCGGTCAGCGCAGCGTAACTGTGCATGGCTTTCTGTCGTTTTTCTGCGGTGCGGCTTGCAACGCGTACGTAACCCCACGTGCATTTTTTGAGATCGGTAAATCTTGAGCGTGGATGTGACGTTTACGAGGCATGCCATGTGTGTGATTTACGCCCATACTCAGTATTTACAAATAGCAGACGACGCTCAATGCGCCAAAGTGGAAGTCAAGCTTGAAGTGAAAGTTCGTTGCTTCATGCAATTTTTTTTATGCCTGCACGCAGTTTCGCGTATCGAGGAGTATACTGCAGCTAAATGCTCCCACAAAGCCGGTGTGTGCAACCGATCTAGGAATGCTGCGGCGCTGGCCTTGGGCAGTTGATGACGAAACGGCGTCGACGTCGTGCACAAGCGAAAGACAAAGTTGGGGGATGTCTTCTAAGATTTACCTCAAAACAAAAATTGTGATGGACGACGCTTCCGTAACTTAATTACCTACGGCTGAAACGTGTTTAATTTCACTGAAATGCTCTTACTACAGTAATCGGAATCGTTGATAGAATAAATACCGCATGATAGTAGTAGAACGTGGAGAAGCATTGCTTTACAAGAATTGCAATGGTTGCTGGCTAGTTGGTAAATGGTTTTTTCAAAAACCAATTCCTGCGTGGCTGAAGGATGCAAGACAGCAAGGTGCCCTAAACCTGTACTCAGCTTCACAACTGAATGCTGCGGTCGGTTTACAAGCTGCCACCTACGCTTGAAAAATCATGCACACCTTCGTCTAACGACGATGAGGGTTTATCGCAAAGCTCTATCGTATGGGTTTCCTTGGTTGCCTTCTGGATTTAAACTTTGACTAGTTGAGCGTCGAATTCGACCAGCAGGCAGTTTGGTCTTTTGATCGCAGTGTCTTTGACTTTGACCATTTCCCATTCGATTTCGCAGGAAGAAAGCTTTGCGTTCAACCATCATAATCATTAGACGGAGGGCTAGATGATTTTGCTGTTTAATTTTGAACTTCCATGCCCCCCTATCCAAATCTAAACTTTGTCCAGCGTGTCGGAAATGTGTCTGTGCTGGAGGACTCGGGCTGATGCACCCATATTTGAGGCAACTAATCCCGCGTTTTTGGTGTCTTCACCAGACATTACACGATTTTTTAGGTACTCTGCAAAGAATACTTTAGCATCAAAAAACACCGGCTGACGTTAACGCTGCCACATTTTTTTAACTATCAGTGCCAGCCTTTATTCTACGCAGGTGGTAAAACGGGACGGGGAGGAGGGATGGTGAATGGTTTGTAGCTTGGGCTGTTGAGTTGGTGAATAACTTTGGCTCTTGATAAAATGACCACCACAAATGTGGGATTTACACTTCGGCTTTCATGCTCCCATGCTGTCGCAATGTCGCTCACCAAAACCGAAGGCACAAAGCTCACGCTTACAGAAAGTATAAACTACCGCAACATTTCTACGGCTACACGGTAATCCATCTCGTATGCAGGTGCCTTTCTATTTAAAGCACACGTATCGAGGTATCCCAGCACTAAGGCTGGCGTGGAAACCGTAGTAATTAAAACCAGTGAGGATAATTTAAAGTGGTTGAAATAAATAATAATATTGCTAATAGTTTTATTCCTACTCAGATCGCGCGGAGCCAGGCGCCGAGCGCTGCAAAAAGCGCTCGTGTCAATGTAGCCCATTCCCAACCTTACAAGCATCCAATAAGTTTGCGTAGCAGTTAGTGCATTTAATAAGAAAATAATACTACTAATAGTAGTTTTATTCGTACTCAGAACGGGTGTAGCCAAGCGCAGATCGCTGCAAAAAGCGCTCATGCCATTGCAGCTGATACCCAACTTTAGAAGCGTCAGACAAGTTGACGTAGTCATTACTGCATCTAAGAACCCAACACATCTGTCTAGACTTTGTTTCACCGCACATATACGCTCACAACATCCGCAAAACATTCAAAGCACCGAAGCAAACACGACAAAAACAACGGGAGGCTGTGTAGTCCAATGCACCGGCTCATTCCACTGGTGAGGGGAGCGCCGAGTGGTGGCGCCACCCATTCAGCTGCCCGGTCCCTATACCGGTTTTATTTTCTGCGCGAAAGTCGACCCGCCGGTATAATGGGAGAGGCCGCCGCTCGGGCCACTCGCAAACTTCTAGTACACTCTAATACGGCTATGGTCCCTAGAAATACTAGCTAGTCTGCCGTTCCCTCGCCGTCTCTGTGGGGAGGCGGGTTCACGCCGCTGATGCAGCTGATGCACGCACAGCGCTGCAGAGAGAGGGCGCTGCGAGCAATCCGGGCACCGGATAGGGGTGTCCCATGGAGGAATGGGGTGTCCCTATTCTCACGTCACGTGGGAACAATTTTTATTTTTGGTTCGCACGCCGCGTGGGAACAATTTTTATTTTTAGTTCGCACGCCGCGTGTCAACAAAACAAAAATTGTTCGCGCCTTCGGGCCTCCGCCCGCTTCGCCTGCTGCGCGACCAAGAAACTGCTACGCGACCAGCGCGGCTTGCGCTGTCGCTTTCGAATAACTCCGCTGTCGGCTGGCATACCGCAAGCTTTGTCAAGCTGCCCACATAGCTGTTTGCTAATTTGTTGTTGTTAGTAGCTCAGTAGTTTGTTAGTTGCAGCGATAAATTTGATGAACATGTTAACCAACTTGTATCCGCGGGGCCACACGTCCAGTTCTAGGTTGAATGCTTGAATTGTGTTTCGGGAAGTTCAGTGATGAAGCTGACTTATCGCCCCCTTTACTTTTTCTTTCTTATAATTCCGGTAGGCATTCTGATGTTGCTCCACCGGGAAAAGCCCTACCCCTGTAGTTTTTCTGCCCTCTGTTATATGTATGTTACCGATGAGCAGCTCTCGGAGAACTATCGTGTTCAGTGGTTAAGTTCTGCTCATTGAAATGTATTTCTAGAAATAAATCGCTTGATACTTTATGTGAGTACAGCAGGCACACGCAAGATACTGTGGGGAGGAAAAGCTGTGGTACGTGTTGATTTTACATTCTGTGGATGTTGTCTGTTTACCATAGAGACGAAGTGCGTGCCGGAAATTGCTTCAGAACATCAAGAACTTCTCAACAGCCACAGTTCGGTACGATTAAATAGAAGAAAATTTGGCTAAACTTTGGGTTTGGGCTAGTTGGTTCATAATTAAACTGGGAAAAAGCGCTTTAAACGAGGACAGCGAGAGAAGAAGACACAGACACTAACGCTAGTGTCTGTGTCTTCTTCTCTCGCTGTCCTCGTTTAAAGCGCTGTTTCCCAGTTTAAGAAAATTTGGAATGTGAAAGATTGGTGAAAATTTTGTAGTTTTGGTGTCAGCTTGCTAAATCAGCATATGTATTGTGTTGATAGGAAACATTTTTAGTAATAGAGGTTAGAATTTAGCAGGTTGTTTTTGCCAAAGATGCACCACTGTCGTCAACTTGCGTTCAATATGATAGAACCAACTGGAGCTAACGTATTTATGTACTTTATGCACAGGACCATTAGATTTGTGGATATTTACGGAGGGATGGGGAACTTGCAAACCAGCAATCCAATAACTATCTGCCATTCTTCCTTTGCCGAAAAGTATGTCTGGATCTACTTCTAGCGCAGAATAAAATCGTGCACGTTTTCGCAGTTGTTGTCTTATTTTTGATAGCTGTGATGAAGTTTACTGTAATGCTTCAATGCTAAAGACTTCCTAAAAGTTGCTCATAATGAAAAATGAGAGCTTGTGCATATTCACAGCAATGTGTAGAATTTATTAGGTACCCAGGTGCAAGCTAGTTTACTGGAATCCACCCTTCGAATTCTGAATAACTTAAGTGGCTGATGCCACCTAATTTATTTAGATGCATGAGATTCAGTGCTTCCATAACCATCCTTAAAATGTTTCTATCCTGTTTTATCGATACTTGCACTCACCACGTGTTTACTGCAGGAGTGAACTCTCTAAGGCGCTGCTTGGTCTGTGGCACACTTTTGGTAAATGATTCAGTCTGGCTACTGCACCATTAGGGCGCAAACCTGAAACCATGAGGGTTAGGTCACGTGCTGCCTCACTGTGGGCCAGTTGCTTGTGGGTGAGTCGCATGAGGCCCGGCCCATGTTGGTTACAGAACAGCGCCTCAGAGAAGTCATCCACAGTGCTTCATCAGTTTTTGCAACTGAGACTTTTCATTTAACGAAAACTTTATTAGCCACTGCACATTACACCACTCAGGAAGCCAGCCCTGCACTCCACACAGCACCATGTGACCTACTGGGACCAGTTCTCCAAGTGCCTTCCCACGGTGTATCTGGTAAAGGGGGTAGAGCTCCTCCAGGATCTACTTTGCAGTGCCAGGTGAATAATGTGGAGTTGCACCACTGCAGAGGGGGCTACGATGACGAACCTGAGGCTACTGCAGCTGAGGGCAGAAGTCTTGTTGCTGAATAGATAGCCTACCAGCGTTGCCCGTAGATGCCATGTCGACTGTTTTGGCAGGCAGGGATGCACTGAATTGCTCATTGGCTCAGAGGTTTACCCGCACAGTGGCAAGCTCTGCTGTACCTTTCAAGCTGACCAGAGGCCTCAAAGCAACCGAAACCCACTGGTAGTGATGTGATTGGCCCAAGTCATTTTGGACAGTTTGGGAGCAGCAGTGAGTCTGTTTCGGAGAGACAACAGGATATTGTAGCAGCCAAATATATTTCAAAGCAATAAAAATGGTTTGTGTAGTCGCAAGAAGCATGCTTTGTGGCAAGATAGGCTTTAGCATGGGAAAACAACCCACAGGAACATCCTTTATGCAGTCCAACCCACTTATAACAATATTGGATATAATAATGAACAGTCGCGGCACCATCAGCTTCGCTACATGTTGTATGGTAAAATAAAGCGCTTATCAATTACAATGGTTAGTTTCTTATTACTGGTTATAACAAATAATCCTGATGGTATGAGTCTACATAAAATATATTATCTGGAGATCTGTGAAAGATCATGTGTACATTTTGTGTGTGTGACCAGGCCGTCATCCATTTTGTCCACCATTTATCAGTTACTATGCTGAATTTCAGCCTACGAAGTCAAGCAATGCTTTCACACATATAGTGCTCATCAATGGAACACCAGACATCAGGGGCTGAATTCTCTAAAGCAAAAGCTGTCATTTTGAACGGATATGGCATCAATGTGCACACCTTTCCTTGGTTAGGGATACCTGTGGAGCAGCAGGAGAACTGAGTGTGCATTGTTTTGCCTGTTGTTGATGTGCACACTGGCAAGACGCATTGTGATTTATACAATCTCACGCTCCTCTGCAGGACTTCCAACCAAAGAACACATTCGTTTGTGAACTAATACCGGATCACTTCAAAATGATGATCATCGCTTTAGAGAACCTGACGCCAGTTCAGTCAGTCAGAGGCAGATAGCCGCTCAACATAAATGCACCAATTGAAAAAAAAGATCTCATTACGAGGTCAAAGACCAGAAGGCCCAGAACTCTCGGGCGACTGCAGCGTACACTCAAACGGACTAAGATGGGCAATTGCTGCCCATTGTTTCTTCTCTTTTATTTGCTCCATCGTTTCAATAAACATTTACAACAAGACTACGTCTGTGTGTTTAATCTTTGCCCCTGAAAATATATAGCTGCCTGTTATCTCTGAAGTGAAGGTAGTCCCAGAAAAAGTGATGGTCAGCATGTACCAATGAGAAACTAAAACCTGCTTTTGAGCAGCTGTGCAGTCCCTCTGGTTGTTTATAATGCAGATGCCACTTTTTCGGCATGCAAGGTTCAGAGGAATGAATTCCCTGAGGGAAGAATGCTGCCTCTGCTGAAATATCTCAATTCAAAGATATTTTTAAAAGGCTCAGTAGCTTTTTGAGAATGGATGCGTATTAAGGAGAACGAATTAGCTCTGTTTTTCATAAAACCAGCCACAAAGATTGCCTTCGTGCCTCCACTGAAGAAAACGTCCACAGGGGCAGCCTGCAAATGAAGAAAATCCAACCAATGGCGAAGAACAGCAGCCTAAAGAATTTATGTCTTACACAAGAAAACGAATATGCATGCAAGAAAATGAAGACCTGAAAAGGGTAAAAAATATGAGCGCATGCGTGCAAGGCAATGATGAGAGTATTTTAATGGAAGAAAACAAACAGGTCAGTCGGTGGAAAAGCTCCGGCAAGTTGATCTTTCTGTTGGTTGGGGGTGCAAAATTAAAACCTTTCTAAAGGTACATCAAACACACCCACAAATTCCTTAATTTAAAGATACGTCGGACGTTCATGTCAGACATATACGCAAACTTTTTTTTGAAGGTATGCCGGCGGACTATGTTGAACTCTGATGGACTGAAGTAAAGTAGAAAACCGGGCTAGTTGGTACAGATTCATCTTCGCAGCGCACAGATCACGGGACTAAGGGGACGAAAGTAGAACACTGAAAAGAGCCCGCAGAGAAAGAAATGAAGTGAAGTAACGTAGAAAACCGGGCTAGTTGGTACAAGTCCCGTGATCTGTGCGCTGCGAAGATGAACTCTCATGGGTTTGAATTTTCAAAAGTTTTCTTTTTTTGTGCCCATGGCTAGCATTTTGTAATAGCTATACTTAATGCCCACTTCACAATTCAAGTGTTTAGAGCAGTCGGTCTTGATTTTTTCCGCTATTGCTAACTGAAGCCAAGGCTGACTTAGCCATCGCTAGAGTTAAGCCCGATCATCTGTATTAATAGCAATTAATAACTGACTCAGGCTAGTCAGTCAGCGGAAACAGTTTGGCCGGCCGGGTAAACTTAAGGCAGACTGATCTTGCTGTGTATTGTGAAACGGGTGTAGGGTAGCGGCTTGGAGTTCCACACAGATTAAGCTACAAATAGTGCAATCATCAGTAATAATGGTGATTAATAATTAACAGCGAATCTGGTTAGTCAGTGACAAAATGCATTTAATCAGTTTGAGTGAATATCAAGAAAGACTGCTCTTGCTGCATGTTGTGAAGCGGGCGTGAGGTAGCAGCTTGGAATTCCGTATGGACAGAGCTAGAGTTAGTCCAATCATCTGTATACCACTCTAATCCTGGTAACCCATAATGTAACTTCTAAACGGAAATAACTTATAAAATAAAGGTTACAACGGATCCATTTCGATGTTTTCTTTATCCCAGTCCATTCAAAGGGTTACAAGCGTGAAGTTAAAAGCGGTTTATAGGTTACATTCATGATTCATAGGTTATATCAACAAAATCTGACATGTAACCTTTACGTTATAACCTATGAAACGCCCTGTAACCTATAAGAGATGCTCGTCGCGCCTTCTCTCCAGGCGGCCGTTGATTTCTCCATTGCATGACGGGATATAGAGAAATGGCGGCTCCCGCAGGCCCGGTGGCCGCGTTTTCGTGCCACTCGAGCCTTTTTACCGCTCTGATACCCCTACGATGAAGCGAGGATTGCTGTTACAAGACCTATTTGTCGGCGTGAGTCGCGGAGGCTGCGGCGAGCCCATTTGTCACTGGCAGCGCTACACGGCCCGTTCTTCTACGCCCAGTATCCAGTTCGCATGTTGGACCAATGCCCCGGCGCCAGTGAAAGCAAACTTGGTGAGTATATTCCCGTAAGGGTTTTCGTGTTTTCGTTGGATGTATCTTTTCGCTGGGGGCTTTTCAATTTGAAATTGCAGCATTCGAGAGGGATTTTCGTTACCTGACTGGTTGCTTCGTTGGACGTTTCCTGTTGTCCTCGACGGCAATTGAATGAAATCACGGGCTTGCGTTCGTTGCCGACGATTGGGAAACCCCGTACATAATAACAGATAACGGCGCTCGTGACCTGCTTTCTGCTCCGTTTGCGCGCCTTCGTCATGTGTTGAGCGTTTTGTTTACGCTGTTGGCTGCATCGGGCGCACTTGACGAGTTATTGGCCCATGTAATTGTCAGGTAGCTCTGTTTGAATAATTGAACTTTTTCTCATTAACGTCTTATATTATCGCGCTGTTCTCTAGGTATTACCATTTTGTTTCAGCCTTCGGGAAATGTTCATTTTTCTCGTTGCATATATTCGGAATGGTGTTTAGTTTATTGGTTTTGTAGTAATATATCAGGATAAACACAACGTGTGTGCGGCAGAAAAGTAGTCCACTAAATGCTGCCCGAAATTTCCGAACTCACTTTTGTCCAGCACAAGCCTCTTTTTTGTGAAAGTCTGCCTTACCGCACAATAAAAATTTTTCATATGTACAACACTCTTCATTTTTGTCATTCTTTTCCTTGAGTGGGCAAATTTGGTGTTAGTCATTTTGAGACAGCGGGCCATTTTCACCATGTTAAGTGGGTTTATTATTCTCATTCGCACAAACCAGTCGTTTTTTTATTCGCGTGGTATTGCAGGGCAAATGGTTGTTTCGCGTGATCCTAGTGTAGTGCAGTAAAGCGACTTTACAGAATGGTGGTATGTATGAGCCAGCATGCAGGCTGCTTGATTGTTGTTGTTTTTTTTTTGTTTTTGTTTTTTTTTGATGATACAGAAATTGTGACCAATGACACAGAGACAGCTGCAGGTGTAAAAATAGGTGCTGCACCCTCATCGGTTCCTGGCTGTTCGAACAGTGTGGTTGCATATGGCTAACTATGCTATGACTTATCAGCACTACTGTTTTTCTCGCAGGCAGTGTTCCTTGAGCTGACAACCAGGACTCCCCTGCGTATTACACAATTTGAAATGAAGTCTGATTTCAGCGGAAACAACGGTATGAAAATGCAATAACTAAAAAAACATTCATTCAAATATTCTTTGTAAATATGGCACCCAGGGCTGCACAGACAAAAGTATGATTCACTTTAAAACTGCGAGGCCTTTCTTCAAGTGTTATGATGTTATATTTCGTACGTTATTTTGCCTCATGTTTAGTGACTCTTTCTATCAGTTCGTTACTACATGAACGTTATGAATTCACATAACGATTTCCTCAGCATGGAGCTTTGTAGTTTTTCAGCAACTCTAGCTATTCTATAAGATGCGTGGTTTTGCAGAGCCAACAAAAAGAACTCTTTTTCGAAAAGAGCTCTTTAAGTAAGCTCCAGTTGTTAGTGAGTGCTTGTACTGTGTTCTTTTCTTCGTCTTGTCAAATTTGAGGTGTTCTTTCATTATGAATGTATACCAACTGTCCAGCTCTAAAGCCTATTACACTTTAACCCAAATAACCCTTCGTGTCATTACAGTTACAGACATCCTGGGAATGCCACTTGAAGATCGGTGCAAGTTCCAGATGTACCCTCTCCCACAACACATCTGGACGAAGAAAAAATGTAAGTTGGCGATTCCTTTTTACTGATAGCCGAGAAAGAAACCACCGATAAGAACACTTTACTGAAATGAAAAACGTTTCGGGTTCCACGTGGGATCCTTGTTCAAAATGAAACTGCCGGTACAAGGGGAGGGGGGGGAATGGAGACGTATAAGTACAGCCAAAAATGTGAAGCAGACGGCTTCAGCATCGTGAAAGCATGTTTCCTGAGTTTAGAGCGACGTTCGCTCTGTTGCGTGTACTAGTGATTCCACATGAAGGCGCGGAAATGTTTTTGCTTTCTCTTTTGCAAATGTATGTCAGTTTATCACGTAGCCCATAGTTTCTGCCTGTTCTGGGTGAGCATGCAGAAACATTTCGCGAGATAAACTGGAACACGGCACGATTAAAATTCGGGAAGGTTGGCCGGTATGACTATAGTGGCTTCAGGTTGTCCTGATCAATGCGGCCAAATTACTCTGTGTAACGAATACTGAAATGATGTGAAATTATTCGAAAGGCCGTAAATCACTCCTTCTCTGGTGTGGCCTTTCATTTCATTATCTGGTCTCTGTCTTCATTTTCGTGCAATATATTTTTCGTACTTCACATGCCTGTGGTTTGGTGTGAGGGGCTTATGGTTGCACTGGATTTTGTTCTTTTTCTGAAATTTTCTGTAGATGGCTCTTCAAGGTGGGGAAATCCAAGTGACGGCCCCTCACATATATACCTCCATCTGCGGCAGCAGGGAACAAGTTATTCAGATCACCTCGGGAAATCTTCAGCGTGCCCTGATTTTGCCCCTCCTTGTGTACCATGTAAATTGCGAAGCTTATCCCTCAATTTTTCCAAGCGCCTTTTTTCATGCAGGAAATTATAGATTCCATTTAAAGTTTCTCCAAAAGACAGATTACAATCGTTCTAGAAACTTGTTAGTGCTGCATAAAAAAGATAACTTGGCGTGGGAATCACAACTCAGGTGGAACTGTAAAGAGGAACCTAAGAGGGAAGTGTAATGATGTATTCGTAAAGACGAGTGAATTCCAAGTGTAATATTAGACTCTGAGTGAAACGGAGAATGTAGGGAACATAGCCATAAACACTGCTTTGTATGAAACAATGAATTTGTAAAAATGTTCTTTCTACTTTCCGACATTCTGCTTTTTTTTTCTGTGGGGAACCATGACAATAACGCTGTAGTGGGAAAGTGCACCTCTGAGAACCATCTTATAAATGTAGCTCAAACTCGAATTCGTCTGAAATGGTTCAATGGCAGTAGCCAAACAATTCGAAATACTTTGCATACATCCGTGCAAATATTAAGGTGAAGAATCTGTATACTTGGCCATGTTTGTGGAGCTGTTCACGCAACATTTATTAAATAGGTTTAATAAGGATATATGAATAAACCGAATTTTACCTGGACGTCTAAAGCATTATAGGAAACACCAATTCGCCCAGGAATCCGCACTCGTCTAATACTCATTAGGAACGATAATAACATTGGGGTGGTTCACAGTTTTCCTTTTTAATAAATAGCCCCACAGGTGTTTCGTAATAACAAATGTAAATGTTCAAAACTACTGATTCCAAACTTATGAAAATGTGCTCCTGTTAAATGCGCAAACATGTGTGCATGTACTGCAATTCCCTTTTGATAATCATGGCCCAAGTTGTCAGACAAGAATTTTTGGCTTAAGGCTATGTTATCATAACTTTGGCGTCCTTTTGAAGTATGCTATCAAGTGCATTTTTCTACTAAAGCTTGGTTTCACTAAAGCCTAATGTTGTTTAACTAAAGCTCAAATCCATACCCCCAATTTACCAAAAGACCTATCATGCATGTTTGATACTGGTTTCTTAAACGGCACAAAGCTGATGCAAACATCAAATTTAGTTAGGCCTGTTTATAAGACTTAGGCGTTGCCAATACTCACGAAGATTATTGGGTGACAACCTGGGTAACGATTATTGAACAGGTAATGCAATGCATATATATTAAGAGAGCATTTTCAAGCTTTCTGGCACCGAAATTTTAGGAATTATAAAAGTAACTTTTCTTTTAGCCCCAGCCGTGTGGCCGGCAGTTTATTCAAGGGACGAACAAGAGACACCCGACGCAAAATTTTAGACGGCGCAATGGACAGCATGGTCGGACATATCGTCTTCCACTAACGCGAAGTTTGTTTACCACGCGGGAAAGGCGCCTTCGGGGTGTCGCCACAGCGGCGCCGGCGGAAGCGCGCCTGGCGCGCAACATGACACCTTCCAGGTGTGTGTAACTTATACGAAGGTATACATGCTGAAAGCTGCAAAGTAACCCATAACTGAGTAATCCTGATGTGTACATATATGAAGGTTACGAAGATATAGGTGATATTTATAGCTTATAAATTATAGGTTACAAAAAATCGAAAATGTATACCACTATTAAGGGTTACCCAGCTTAGAGTGTACAGTTGAACCTAACTAAAAGGAACACTGATATAGCGAATTATCGGCTATAACTAACTAAATACGAACTTTGGTTGGTAGAGCTTCATTTCAGTGCATTTAAAATATTTTTAACACAAACCAGGAACTGCAAGAGCCGCACGATATCGGCTGTAACGAAGGAGAAACTCCAGACGCCCAAAACTGCAGAAGTAGAAAAGGCCCTTTCGTGCATGACCACTGCGGAAACCTTCATCCTGTTCAGTGTTATGCAAAGCCACCGCGCGAAGATCAAATCTTTCAAATAAATAGGAATGCAGTCCTCTTTTGTCAAACGAGCTTTGGCCTATTGTAATTTCACGCTCTCATATTACAGCCCATTTAGTTTGAAATGCCACAAGGAGACAGGTAAGGATTACCTCGTTTATAGCAGGTAATAAAATAAAAAAATATATATTTTTGGGCTATCGCTCCTTTTTATTTATTTTTTATTGGCTGTTAACCTGCCATAGCTTGGTTGGAGCGGGTTTCGTTCCCCGAATTTTTTTTTGTTTTTTTTTTATAATGGGGAACACGGAATTAATAAAGGAATAATAAATGTTCGAAGCCTAAAATAATGTGTTCTTGCATCTAGGATTTTTGCGTGAGCCAGGTTGCCGATTTGTAAGACAATTTACTGCCCCGAAACTACAATGTATTTCGTTACGAGAAGGTTCGACTGTAATTGCTAATAGTGAATAAAAATTAACAGTGGTTCTGGCTTGTCAGTTAGTTGAAGAGGTTTGGTCGGTTGGTTAAAAATAAAGACTGCTCCCACCAGGGCCATAGTCAGAAATATTTTTCGGAGGGGGGGGGGGTTATGAGTTTTTGGAAGAGAATATTTGCTAAAAGGATCATTAAGCCTTGCTTGCACACTGTCTGAAAACATTTTTGGCGGGGGTTCGAAACCCCCATTCTGGCTACGTCCCTGGCTCCCACCGGCCATTTGCGTTTCGTCTGGACCCAACTTTACTGACAGCTGCCGTTCTGCCTTGACAGAACTGTACGAGACGACCTGGTGGCGTTAGAACAATTATGACCGGATTGGTGTCTCGAGTGGCTTAAAGCTCACTAAAGTGGTAAGCAGTTGGTGGTTGATAACTGAGGAGGTCCAAGTGCAACGAAGTGCACCGACGTACCTCTAAAAAATTTTGCTGATACGTCCGGAATATCGCTAAGAAAATGTCAGGGTGTGTTTGGCATACCTTTAGATACAGCAAAAATTTAAAGGAGTGCGTATATAGAACGCCAGTGATTACAAGCCTGCATGTATTTGCAGATCAGCCCGCAGGTATAGTTTTGTAAGGAGAGGGCAAGGGCGCTCGTCTAGGGTCGCATACTACAGGGATACCCAAAAGTCTTCTTTTATAGGCAACGATCTACACTGATAATACTCGCCTCTAATGTGAAATATACAGGGTGTCGCAGCACAGTTTACTGCTGCAACACCGAGCAACATATACGAACGAATAGTGCTTCAGCATACACGAACAAAAACGTTTTCAGCGAAACCGCTACTCCCATTATCGCTCAAATTTTTGCACGAATGACACATTTCAGATTAGCTAAAAGACACACCAGGCAACAGGACCACCTGTTTACTTCTTGGCGCCGAAAGGCACCTTTGAAGTGTAAAAAGGATGACGACCAGGCATCAGTACACCTGAACGCTCAAAAGTGGCCATTTTATTTTTTATGTTTACAGTCTCACTTTCCCACAACTTGCGAAGAATTAAAACGCCTGGTCATGGGTGGCGTGGGCAGCTCGTTTGACGACCGCGTCAAGCTGGCACACACGTAGAACGTCCTCACTTGCGGCAACAAGCGCGCGGAGAAAGCCATCCTCCCTGGGCACGCCACACAAACGCACTTTCCCTCTCATTGATGCAAAAAGTACGCAGCCGCAAAACCTTCGTGGAACAACAAACAGTATTCGTTCAGAAACGGTACCGTTCACCGTCGTCACAAATTCACCCGCCGAACTGAAACACAGAGATTACTGACTCTGAGCATTGCTTGAATGTACCAGAAGTGGCGTTGCAATATAGTCACAAAGGTGCCGCTAACAATTAACTGATACTCACACGTTGTGGGCCAGCCAACTACAAATAATTCTTGTTTTCCTCCATGTAGCAGTCCAAACACGAGGCCTCCAACACAGGCGATGGCTAGACTTGCATTCCTACTCTCCCTTTCAGTTGCGTGCGAACTAGAAATAAAAATTGTTGGAAGGCGGCGGGCAAACTAAAAATAAAAATTGTTCCCACGCGGCGTGCGAACTAAAAATAAAAATTGTTCCCACGTGACGCGTGAATAGGGACACCTCAACGGAGAGAGCGGCCGGCGGCCTGCCTGTGCCGCGCGCTACTGCCGTAGAGAGCGGGCGCGCACCGCCGCTGGATCCATATTTCTTGCAATGTTGAGACCGTGAAATCACATTGAAAGAGAGCCCAGCGGGCCAGGCTCAGTGTTTGCTCCAGTGAATGTGGAAACTACTGGGTTATCCCCGAACGTCATGCATTGACGGCCAGGCTAGCTCGAGAAGAAGGGGAGGAAAAAGCTGTAGTGAAATGCTTTACCAAAGAAAACCTGTTAATAAATACTTCGGGAAGTGGAGGGAGGGAGGGGGGCGGGTAAAGCAAGGCTTATGGTCGTCGGACTAAATAAGCCTCAAGAACTTTTTTCTCGATTTCAAACAACCGCGAAGAAAATGATTGGCTATGGGGCATATTCTCCCTTGTTGCTTTCCCCGCGTGCGTCTAGCTATTCACTCGGAATATGCGGGCGATCAAAAAATATAAAAAGCCCTGCACAATGAAGAATTCAAGCGCAGTTACTGTTCGGCAGCCTGATTTTATTAAAAATAAGTTTCGCGTGCCCCTCAATTTCCGAATTTTCCAAATCGTGG
The DNA here is from genome assembly GCF_048455015.1 of Haemaphysalis longicornis. Taxonomy (NCBI): domain Eukaryota; kingdom Metazoa; phylum Arthropoda; class Arachnida; order Ixodida; family Ixodidae; genus Haemaphysalis; species Haemaphysalis longicornis. The sequence goes on from NW_027526211.1 coordinate 537,181, forward strand.
AATTCACAAAAATAACAGCTAGGCGCCAAAATATAACGTTTCCTAGTCCCCCAAGTTCTGCCTGTCGAATGAAATTGCCAAAAAACATCGTTTGCATGCGTACACACGTAATATTTTTATTGGGAATTTATATTTAAGAGATATTAACAACTAAGGATGAAGACGTGCGATGGGGCCTAATTAATGCACGATGCGAATTGGTCAGATCCCGTTCAAGCATATATTTGACTCGCAAACAGAGAGAAGTCAGGATTATTCCAAAGGGACACAAAATAATTTGTGTGGCGCCTACACACGACAGAAATATTTTTACGCGTTTACATATCCATGGCAGTGCACGGAGGGTGTATACACAAAAACGCTTCTTTGTTAGGTAACGTAGTCGAAATTCCGCGTGATGGGTCCCAGCTAGGAAAAGATGCCGTGCCGACAGTGTTTCCGAAGCCCCCGAGTATGTGTGGAAACCTTTATCCCGGAAGAGAATACAGAGGATAGAGCAGCGACACGATTCCGTGTTTGGCTCGATCGTTCATAATGCGCGAAAGCGTACTCTCATCAATTCATACTTCGGTAAAAAAACTCTTCGTATTCGTAGGAACCAATTTATTTGGCTGATCTGTTGTGTAGACAGAAACGAAAAGATGACGAACACGCGCAAGTAAAATCGCCTGCAAACCCCCAGACCTACGAAGGCAGCACGGCGGAGCGCTGTCCGCCGCACTGCACCCTGCGCCGGCGCTGGCCGGCCGAATTTTAGGGGCCTTACGCTCCGATCAGGGAGCTAATAGTTGCGCAACCTCTTTCCACGCGCCGCCGTGATGACGTCACTCCGGTTACCCATGCCACGCAGAGAAGCCTGCACTACGGCTGCGCCCACGCCGCCGACGTGGGCGACATAGCGCCCCGCCCAGGAACAACAGCAGCAGCAGCGTGAGCGATTTCGCAGGAATCCAGCGTAGCCACCGTAAGGTGATGATGATGATGATGATGATGATGATGATGATGATTGGTGGCTTTCCCTTTGAATTGGTGCGTCGGTTGTCAGCAAACGACTTGCCTGTTTTATTACGTTTACTTGCCCTACTCCCAGCTAACCTATAGAGTTGCTTCCTCCCTCCCATCTCTCCCTCTTTTCTGTTTTAAACTCATCGCCCCCACCCCCCTTTTTTTTCTCCCTTCGCTGTTCTAAATTCTCATCCGTATGATTACTCTGCCCGCGCACCCATCCTTTCCCTACTTTTCCTCCACCACCACTCCAGTCGCCTCTTCGTCACCTCTATGGCCTTGAAGTTGAGGTTCCCCCTCGTCCCAAATCTCAAAGCCTCCGCCAGCGTCGTTTCCCCCTCACCCCGCGGTGGCCGTATCTCTGTGCAGCTCCTGACAATATGGTCTATAGTTTCCCGATCACTGCCGCAGCATGCACACGTTTCATCCTGCTGCCTGTAGCTACCCGTGTATGCCCGGGTTCTCAGGGACCCTGCTCGTACCTTCAATAGCAACGCACTACCTCTCGTATTGCTATAGAATCCCTCCTTCTTAATTTCCCGTTTCTCTGCCCTATAAGTCTCCAGGGTTTTTTTCGCTTCCATTCTCTGTGCCCACTTCGTCGTCTCTGCTGCCTTTACCTGCTTCTTAACTGTTGTGTAAACCCCGCTTTCCCATACCGACTTTCCGTAACGCTTGGTCAGCTGTCTGGTCCTCCGTCTCCACTGCGTGTCCACGCTCCTCATATATAGGTACTTAAACACCCTCGCGGCCCATTTTTCGTCCTCCGTATCACGAAGTCGCTCCTCAAACTTTATCTTGCTCTGCGCCTCCCTCGCCTCGAAAGACGACCAGCCCATATCCCCTTGTACCGCTTCATTTGTAGTTTTGCTGTGGGCCCCTAGGGCCAATCTGCCTAACGCCCTCTGATTTACTTCCAGGCCCGCTTGGGTCTCTGGCTTCATGCACAGAACCGAATTAGCGAAAGTTAATCCTGGTACCATGACCCCTTTCCAGACTCCCCTTACCACCTCGTATTTTCTGTATCCCCAGAGGGCTCTATGCTTCATTATAGCCGCGTTCCGTCTTCCTTTCGTCTCAAGGTGAGCCTCATGCGCCTGCGTGTAATCTTCGCTGTTGTTCAGCCGTACTCCTACATATTTATACTCTTTCACCAATGGTATTTCTACTTGCTGCACTGATACTGTTTTGTGCTCCTCGCCGTCATTAAAGACAATGATCCCCGATTTTTCTCTGCTAAAGGATAGCCCTAGGTGCGTCGCTTCTTCACCGCATATATCCATCAAGCCCTGCATGCTTATCCGGTTGTCCGCCATCAACAATATGTCGTCTGCATACATTAGTCCCGGAACCCGTTGTTCCACCACCTGCCCGTTTTTAATGTAAGATAAGTCGAACCCCAGTGTGCTGTTTTCTAGCTTCCTTTCTAACCCCGCCATGTAGATCATGAACAGCAGCGTAGAGAGAGGACAACCTTGTTTCAAACCCTTGTAGGTGTATACAGGCCTATTGTATGTCACCGCCTCCCACACTATTTGCACTTGGTTCTCCCGGTATAGCTCCCTGAGTAAGCTAATGAATTCTGCCCCAACTCCCTCGTCCTCCAGGATACTCCAAAGCCGCTCCCTGTCTACATTATCATACGCCGCTTTTATGTCCGGAAAGGCTAACCACAAAGGTCGGTTTTGCATCTTCGCCACCTCTATGCATTGGCCTACCACGAATAAGTTGTCGTCTAGTCTTCTGTCCTTTCGAAACCCATTTTGAAGCTCCCCTAATATCCTATTTTCTTCCACCCACTGCTCTAGTTCGAACATCACTGCCTGCATTGCTAACCTGTACAGCACTGACGTGACGGTTACTGGCCTATACGAGCTCGGTTTTGTCCTGACTCCTTTGCCCTTGTACACTAAGTTCATCCTGCTCATTTGCCACGCAGCCGGTATTGCCTTTTCTTCTATACTTGTTCTGATGGCTTGTAGTAGCTTTCCCTTACTCTTTGGTCCTAGCTGTCCTTATCACCCGCAGGTTCAGGGAAACGCCGATAACCTCTAGGGCTTTCAAACAGGTATAAGCCGGTTAGCTTGCTGTCAGCCTATTGTGAAGCCCGCTGGCCGTATAAGTGTTTTTCGCACCGGTAGGAAGACAGCTGTACTGATATCTTTTCTGCGACGTCTGCAACTCTGATAAGATACCACGCTCACCCTATGTGGGCGACAGCTATGCTATGCTATGCTATGCGTCTTTAAGGGGGCAGAAAAATAATTTCGCGGAACTGCTGGCACCCGATGGAGATAAGTAGCAGCAGCTTTGTGCCAGCATGCATGAGGCACGCCGAAAGAGCAGGGGTAATCTTTCAAGTACGCACGTTGCACTGTACAGAGTAGGCTGCAATCGCCCCCGTTTCATTTTGTCTGCTGCAGTCACTGCTAAGGCATCGATGAACAAGAGACTTTTTCAGGGCGCCTTGAATGCACCAATGCGCGAAAAACACGGTTGGTGGTGTTGTCTGGCCAAGAAAATGGCCACTGCGTGTAAGGAATACATAAAGAGAAAACACCTGTCATCACGTGGGATTTCTAGTCTGGCGTCCCCAGTAGCAGCCCCATACTCTACCCACTGTGCTATCGAAGCATTCGTTTTCTTCTTTGCCTGCTTAGACATATAGCAACTCAACAGACACCTACATGCTAAATGGTGCCAGCAGAAACTCTACTGATGTCTGTACCTCTAAAATCGCTTCCTTGAAACACGAATAGAAATATTAATGGTACCAATTTTGCGCGGTCATTGTGGACACTGAAGAGCTCTCGCGTTTTCTCCTTAGTTTTGGTGAAGTTTTCGGGCAGCGGTGGCTGGGAATTTACAGCATCATCGTAGTCTTCCATAGGCAGCGATGTCCCAGATGTGTGAAAATGTGAAAAGGAATTCCTGCAATATTTCCCTACTGAAACGTTCCGTATATACGGAATTATGGAATACGGAGTTCATACGGATTATACCACCCCCAATCACACCGCAAGTATATGTTAGTATAAAAAACAGGGGAGTCGCATTAGTTCGCGCAATAAAAACGTTTGGCACAGGTTTCGTGCTTTTATCTTCAATAATAAGCACAACGACGCTCCGTATGTTTTCCGAATACTTCGTATATACGGAATTCATACGGACAATGATTTGGCAGTTTTAGTAAACTTACAGACATGAAATCGGTGTGAAATGTTTGGATAAGTATGCACTGTTTCGTTCACGTGGGTTTCTCAAAAATATTCCCTGTTTTGTGGCGGCTTTGTGTCATTCTTGGAAAGTACTCCGTATTCCCATGTTTCCGTATATACGGAACCTTTCAGGAGGGTTACAAGGGGCAATTACCTGATACCATGCGCGTCATCAGTAACTTTTTTCTGAGTTCTTTGCGACGCGTCCCGAAGGCGTATTGGGTTCAAAGAATTTACAACACGTGTTTTGTAGCTTCGTATTTTGTTCATGCAGAATAGCAGAAAAAAAAAACCTTTATATCGCAGCTATGCATTTACCGGTAGGGTATTAGAATGCCCTTTATTAAGGTCTTAACAGATGATTTCATGGGCATACTCGTAACGCGCTTTATTGTGCATTGCCCTGGACCTAGAGAGTGATTAATTCCATACAAGGGTACCGGTAACATGGTGTTTATTAGGCCTCTGTGCAGTTTTTTTTTCGTGTTTGAGAAGGGATTTCTTACTTCAGAGGGTTCAGCAGTGCCGGCCTCCCGCAGAACACCTCCACAAGCCATAGCGAGCCTAATATTTGATGATGGTAATGATGATGATGGTTGTATTTTAATGGCGCAAGGTAATGGTTTGAGTCTCTAAATTAAGCTTATTAGGGCGTCCTGAAATGGGGACG